>NC_044362.1:21680022-21790022 GCF_007364275.1 Archocentrus centrarchus | reverse complement strand
ATACCTGAATTTAATGATTTGGATGGGTGAGTGAATACTTTTGGTAATATAGTGTAATTGACATAACATTGCCACAGACACCAAAAACACAGAGACTTCACACTATCAATGTGGATCCCTACGGATTTGTACAAAGTAACCTGTCTAATGTATGGCCATGTAAGATAATAGAGGTCTAATCTCTAACTGCTGTGGGATCTACAATCATGCATTTTTATTTTTTTTTTAGGATATGCTAATCTGATTTTTCACAGCATACTTTGTTTCATGACCTTTGCATGTTATATGTTAATTTGTTCTTGATTCATCAAATTGTTCAGCCTATAACTCTACGACAATTATTCTCCAGAATTGGCAAGGACAAATACTAATTACAAGTATCGGGAGTCATCTTTCAATTACTATTCTTTTGTTCCCAAACAGTTTTAAACAGTTTATTTGTTAATTATAATTAATAATTATCACTGGCTAAGAATCTGTTGAAAAATTATTCTGCTAATAGTTCTGCATTTCTAACTAAATTCTAACTGAACTAAAAAAAAAAATAAAAGAAAGCTGGTATCCTCATATTTGAATTTTCTTTTGGCTAGATGTCCCCTGGTGTGCGTCTGAAATGATGAAACGTCTGTGGCATCGGTTCTTTAATGAATTGTGATTTTATCCAGAGCAGATGAACCATTACTCGCCTTCGTTTCAGGCACTCAGGCAGCAGCACGGAGCTTGGAAACAGGTTTGATGAATCACAGCCTCATGTACTTACATTCCTTCAGCTAATCATGTATGCCATGCTAACAGTAATTCAGCACCCCTGGGGAGTCATAGCCAAATCCTCATAAAGATACACTCCAACATAAAAAGGCTGGGAAAGGAACTTGACAAATAAGCCGAGATATCAAGAGGAAAGTGGCGTTTCTTGGTTGTGTACAAGTTACTGCCGAGCAAGAATTTTTGCTTCACTTCAATAATTTATTTCTTGGTGGAATTTCAGGCTGTCTAAATATATTTGTCTGTTGCTGAATGAAGAGCTATGAAGAAAAAAACATTTAACTGAAAACATGTATTTTTGAGGGTACTGCATCAAATCAAATGAAGGATAAAACGTGCCATTAACTTCATGTAACTCCTTCTTTGTCATCTTTATCACCACTACAAACAGTAACCATTTATTATCATTACCTGCCTTACACTAGCGCCGCTCCGTTTGACTGATTGTTATACAGACATGCTGGATCCTCTGGAGGCCCACAATTTCTAAGTCTAACACTTCAAACATATTGTACTGCCGTTCAGCAAAAGAACTTGCTTTAGTCACCAACTATGCAGACTTACACTCACAGGCCACTTTATTAGGTAGAGCTATTCTTAGGAATATCTGATCAGCCAATTACATGAAAGCAATTCAGTGCATTCAGGCATGCAGACATTGTCAATACGACCTCTTGAAGTTCAAACTGAGCATCAGAATGGGGTAAAAAAGTGATTTAAGTGACTTTGAACGTGGCATGGTTGTTGGTGCCAGACGGGCTTGTCTGAGTAGTTCAGAAACTGCTGATCTACTTGGATTTTCCCCACATAGCCATCTCTAGGGTTTACAGAAAATGGTCCAAAAAAAGAGAAAAGATCCAGTTAGCGGCAGTTCTCTGGGTGAAAATGCCTTGTTGATGTCAGAGGTCAGAGGAAACTGGACAGACTGCTTTGAGCTGGTAAGAAGACAACAGTAATGCAAATAACCACATGTTCAAATTATGGTAAATGTTAAATGGACTAGTTCTTATATGGCACTTTTTTACTCTAGCTTAGCACATTTTAAAATGTTTTGTAATCAAATTGTGTACCAGCCTACATCTTCACATCGGGACCTTACAGTTGCTATTAACTTGAGAGAATAAAGAATAAAGATCACCAACAACTACATTTTGCATCTGTAAAATGTGTCCCTGAGGGGATGTCCTCCTTAAATAACTGTACATTTTGTGGTTTGTTTTGGGTGACTGTTTTCAGATTTAGCTTTTGAATACTGATTCTCAAAACTCAGTACACAAGAAAAAGTTGCAATATCTTGAGTTGCCTATGTCAAGCATTGCCTGTCAACTACAATTAATGTTTAACAACATGGGCTGGGTATTATGAGCTCTGAATTGGAAAATGGACCTATATCGACACAAGCTGGGGACACATTTAATAGCATGCTTTTCTCTCATACTTGTCAGCTATGAAAAGTGATTCAGCATAGTAGTAGAATCTCAGCAAAGTTTCTCAAAACTCAGGTGGACTAGTGAAAAGCTTTTCAACTTCATTTGATTGTCTGAGAAAACAAAATGTTTTTAAGCCACAACCCAAAGCCAGAGGTGTTCATGCCTCAAGAATTTTGGACCTAATCAGAAAACAACCTGAACCTGATGGCCCAGTTTCCCGCACAGGGATTATGTCTAATCCTAGACTTAATACTTTTTCCTATTTTGGTCTTCTTTGACTTTTTCCTTTTAGTCTAGGACCATACTGTATCCATGACTTGGAAACCGGCTGGATATGTCTACATACATCCAGATTACACTGGTGGATGGCATAGACAGAGATGCCTGGTAATTAGTGCTGAATAACTTACAGATCAAATATACTGGTCAAAAAAAAAAAAAAATGCAAGATTGTGTTATATTGTGATTTGATTGACCAATGCTATAATATATGCATATAAAAGATTATCAGTATAAGATATGGCCTCCTGTGGGTGTGATGTAAGCAATTACCCATTTGCACATGATTGTGCAAATGTTCCGATTTGTTGTTAGAGGAAATGCTCTCCATTCCTGGATGAGTGCAACCTACAGCTGTGCAGAGGTCATTGGGGGTGGCTGCCTCTGATAAACAAGTCGACCCAGCATGTCCCAGGCGGAGACATATTGGGACTCCATACTGACCAAGTAAGTGTCTGGATATGTTCCTGATCCAGAAAGGGCCGGGTACTGCCCTGCTGAAACAGCTGCAGGGCCAGGGTCCTGCCACAAGAATAAGTCCAAGTACAGATTGGAGGACCTCATCTTTCTACCTCTGTCCAGTCGGATTTTCACCAAGAGCAATCACATCAGAGATGGTGCTTTCAAATGATACTGCACATTTACTCGGTATACTGATTTCCAAACAGCATCTTCCTCCTCCTGTTCTGCATCTCCAGTACAGATGTTCAAAGTTACTCACTTTTCAACTTTCTCCCATTCTTGCACCATCTTTGACTCATACAACATCTTTGACTGCTATCCAACTAATGTGCCAGACGTCTGTTTGACCTGCTGTGTAAACTTTAAACCTTCAAAGTATATGTAAGATGACACATCAAACAATGGCATCGCTGCCCAAATATTTGCTGAGCCCTGTTAAATAAATCATCTTTTATCCTCTTTCCGCTTGTCTGGGCATTGTGTGAGTCACCTAATAGCCTGAGTAGAGGTGTTAGCTGATGCATTAGCTGACTCCATTAAGATGAATCATCAAATAGGAATACAGTAGGGAAAGTAAAATATTCCAAACTGAGAAAAGCAACAAGAAATTTTTATATTAAAAAAGACCTAAAAAAAAAAAAAAAAGATTTAGCTATGCGGGCACGCTGCCGCACAAATTCTCTCAGCTCGACTCAAAATTTCATCCGTACTTTTTAAATTGACAATCACACCACGAAAAGGTCCAATTAAAAGTTTTTTGACACAGGGGGACTCTCCTGTATACTCTCATTATTTTTTCTATGTAATACAGCTGCTCATTAAAGATGGAAAGTGCGTGGTTGTGAATATGAACCCACCCTAGTTATCAATTGGAACAAATATCCACTTAGCGTCTTATCTGCGTGTGTGTGCGTCTATGTCCTTCTGACCCTCTAAATGGATCTATTCATCCCAAAGAGGATGTGGCTTCTCCACAGACACCACACTGCTGCTGCCTCTAGCATACTAAGCTCTTCTTCAATCCACCCTCCCCTTCTTCTCACAACTCCCCCACCCCCTTTTCCTCCACACCACCTCCTTTATTTGACTTTAATCTGTTCATCATCAGCTCATCTCTCTCCTCCAACCCTTCTCTACGTATCTTTTCATTTTCCCCGCTCATTTTGTGCTCTCCACTCTCAGTTTTTCTGTCTGTTCCTCTGAAATCTCCCATTCCTCTATGGTGAATTATAGAACCTGAGAGGTCTTAAAGAGACAAATGATATGATAAATTATCTTATCTCATACATCATATCTAGTTATGGTGGAAAACCAATATAGAAAGCCCAAAACTGTGCGCACACTGCAGGTGACAGCAGCATACTATCCAAATATAGTGCACCTTGCCAGTACTGGGTTGGACCCCCTTTTTTACATTCAACAAGGTGCTGGAAACATTCCTCAGAGATTTTGTTCCATATTGGAATGATAGCATCACGCAGTTGTTGTAAACTTGTTGGCTGCACATTCATTTTGTGAATCTTCCATTTCACCACATACCAAAAGGTGCTCTACTGAATTGAGATCTGGTGACTGTGGAGGCCATTTGAGTACAGCAAACTTATTGACATGTTCAAGAAACCAGTTTGAGAAGATTTGAGCTTCGTGACATGGTGCATTATCCTGCTGGAAGCAGTCATCAGAAGATGGATATACTGTGATTGTAAAGGGATGGACATGGTCAACATCAATACTCAGTTAGGCTATGGCCTTTAAATGAGAAGTTGGGACTAAAGTGCCCAGTGTGCCTAGAAAATATCTCCCATACCAGTACACCACCCCCACCAGCATGAACTACTGATGCAAGGCAGGACAGATCCATGCTTTCATTCTGTTTACACAAAATTTGAACCCTACCATTTGAATGTCAAGACTCATCAGACCAGTCAACGCTATTCCAATCTTCTATTGTCTGATATTGGTGAGACTGTGTGAACTGTAGCCTCAGTTTCCTTCTCTTAGCTGACAGGAGTGGCACTCTGTGCAGTTCTGCTGCTGTAGCCCCTCTGCTTCAAGGTTTGACGTGTTATATGTTCAGCTCTTCTGCATACATTGGTTGTAAAATTTGGTTATTTGAATTACTGTTGTCCTCACATCAGCTTGAAGCAATCATTTTAGCCCAGAGAACTGCTACTCCTTTTGTTGGGACCATTCTCTGTTAACTCTAGAGAGGGTTGTGTGGGAAAATCCCTGTAGGTCAGCAGTTTCTGAAATACTCAAACCAGCCCCTCTGGCATCAACAACCATGCCACATTAATAGTCACTTCAATCACCTTTCTTTGCCTTTCTGATGCTCAGTTTGAACTTCAATGGGTTGTCATGACAATGACTACATGCCTAAATGCACCGAGCTGCTGCCATCTGATGATTAAAAAATTCAACTGATTAATTTTTATTAAGCAGTTTTTCCTAATAAAGTGCCTTCTGAGGATAAAGTACAGTATTATTTTTTGTCACATTTTGACTGTCTTTGGTACAGTCATTATCTGTAAGTCTTGGCTCCTTAAAAATACTGTTTCAGGCTTAGGCTTTAGATAGTTTACTTAATACGCTTTTTTAACATATTAAGTTAATTTTTCAGTCATCACTGCATGATTGTCATTGTTTTAGAACTCTGAAATGTTTGATAAAGGGTCTCATGGAAGTCTTAGGTATAAATTTAAAGGAGCCACAGTGTCTGCAGTAGGTGGTGGCAAGACAATGACTCCACATGCAGCACAACAGAAATAGAATTAAGTAGGATGAGGTGACATTTCTATTCACATGTGAATTCTTTAGATCATTTTCTTCAGTGGTACAGCAGCAAGTGCTCATGTCATTCATTCATATTCCAAAAATATCTAAAGCCCTTATTTGTAGTCCACCGGCGCACCGCAACTAGTAATAATCCTTTTAACTAATCCACATCAAATCTGTGACAATGCTAATCCGTTAGTCATGATGTTCCACCACAGCTATTCATCTGTGCACTCTTCTAACTCTGGCATGCATAATTAAATTGTAATGGTAATTTCATGTATTGCTGGGCTTGGCAGCATCTTAACTATTCATGTGCTGGGGGTTCACACTTATACATAATGGGGTGGGACGTGGAGCAGTTTTGCATTATGTACAAGACAAGAATGACGTGAAAGAGGAAAACAGAAAATTACAGCATGCCAAATTAAAGAAGTCATTACAACACTTGAATAAAATATAAATAATTAAATATATGCAGACATGGCATATAAAAGAATGGAAACTAACTCATAATAACAGTGCATACACTCACCAGTTACTTTATTAGGTACACCTTCTCAACTGCTAATTAACACAGATACAGTTATTATTATTATTATTATTATTATTACCTTTATTTAACCAGGAAGTCCCACTGAGATCAAATCTCTTTTATAAGGGAGACCTGGCCAAGGTAGTAGCCACATAAACTCAAAACATTGCAAAAATGAAACAAATACAGTGTAAAATGCAAGCTCTACAATGTAATGTATCTAATCAGCCAATCACATGGCAGTGACTCAGTGGATTCAGACATGTAGACATGCTTGAGCATCAGAATGGGGAAGAAAAGTGATTGAAGTGACTGAACGTGACATGGTTGTTGGTGCCAGACAGGCTGGTTTAAGTATTTCAGAAACTGCCTCTATACTCTGAATTTCCAACACAACCATCTCTAGGGTTTACAGAGAATGGTCCGAAAAAGAGAAAATATCCAGTGAGCGGCAGTTCTCTGGGTGAAAATGCCTTGTTGATGCCAGAGGTCAGAGGAGACTGGGAACAGTAACTCCAATAGCCACTTGTCACAATCAAGGTATGTAGAGTATCTCTGAATGCACAACATGATGAACCTTGAAGTGGATGGGCTACAGCAGCAGGAGACCACACTGGGACTACAATTCACAGGAACTCACCAAAGATTGTACAACATGTTGCCTAGTCTAATGAGTCTCAATTTTTGATGCAACATTCGAATTGTAGGGTCAGAATTTGACACAAACAACATGTAAGCATGGCGCCATCCTGCCTTGTATCAACGGCTCAGGCTGCTAGTGGTGGCGTAATGGTACGGGGGTATTTTCTTAGCACACTTTGGACTCCTTTGTACAAATTGAACATCGTTTAAACACTGCAGCCTACCTGAGTATTGTTGCTGAGAATGTGCACACTGTATCCATCTCCTGATGGCTGCTGGAAGCAGCATCGTCTACAGACATGGGTTGATGCATGTTCACCTCAAACTGGTGTCTGGAGCACCTCTGTGATGTGGTGGTACTAGCAAGGTGTACCTAATGAGCTGGCTGGTGAGTGTATATATGGATTATTTTTCTGTACTGTATTTTGATGTGACAATTTACCACAAGTTGAGTATGTAAATAATACGTGTGTCACGGTGCGTGACCGGGCTGCATGGCTGCGTATGGAGGTAAGGACCTAACAGCAGGACGCAGGAGACGGCAGGTAAGGGTGATGAGGGGCGGATCTTTATTTAGGTAAAAGTGCAGTGGCAACAGAAACCAAAAGATGAGGCAAACAGAAGAGATAACCTAGACTGGGAATAAACTAGAAATATCCTGGAAACAGGGAGCCAGAGAGCAGACACAGCCGCAAAACAACAATCCGACAAAGGACAATGGGACAACTGAGACTATAAATACACAAGGTAATTAGGGAATGGGCAACAGGTGAGGGCACAGCTGAAACTAATTACACAAACAAGAAGGGGAAGTAAAACTAAACACAGAGCACAAGGGACAAGAACTGACAAAATAAAACAGGAAACAACAAGGCGAAGACCGAAATGCAGACTTGACACTACACAGGAAGTAAACACCACAATACACAGAAGACCAGAGACATGAAAAGGAACAAAACAAACACAGGGGTACCACAAAGGGAACACTATGAATAACAAATAAGGACCACAACACAACTGGGACACTAAATGAATAAACTAAGAAACACCATAACACCAAATTATGAGAAGGAAAATACAAAATGCTGGGCATAAGGCCCAGGATCATGACAGCGTGTCCTTTTCTGGGTGATGTTGAGGCAATATTTTAGACTTGCCACTAGCATTAATAAGATATGAAATACAAGGGAAATGGTGGAGTGCATACTACTTTGGACCGAAAAGGAAAAGAAATCAGCTGTTGGGATTCACATAAATTACAGCGGGCTGCTCGCTTGATGCCAGTGATTACTCTCATCCCTGATTAGTGGCTTAATTAATGAAACTCACAGCAATACCAACCACCTCTAACACCAGCATAGAAACCTCATAAGCATGAAACCTTATAAACTAATAAGGCTAAAATTGGCCAGTTCTTATATAATCAGCTGTCAATTTTTCTTCACTTCTTACTTTATCGGAGACTAACTTTATGTTCAATGATTTAAAAAAAAAAATTGGATTTAAAAACAAAAATCTGTGACAGCCCTTAAATTGATGCAACCAAATTGTATTGAATCCAGCTGTATACCCCTACACATACAGTATATCCACTGCTCTCTGACCTTGCTCCTCTAATTTAAGGTCTATTGTGGTAACATACTGCTTCTCAGGCTTATAATTAATTCAAATTATAGACTAATAGGTGGAAATATTGATAAATCATTTTCTGTTCAATCAGTGCCATTTTCCCACAAGCATTTTCTTTATGAATCATTTCCAGGCACTAATCAGTTGTTACAGTGGGAGATTTTCACTACTAAGCAGCTGTAGCAGCAACCTCTGCACAGCTAATTAATATATGCACAAAGCACTGTGTATGAATGATCTTTTAAGGCACTGATAGTCCCTTGTTTAATATGCTGAAATCCACCTACTTAGGCACATTAAAAACTAACCTCGCAGAGTGGCGAATATGACAAAATGTCAGCCCACTCACTGTATTCATTGTCTCTCACTGTAACAGCATGAGAGCTCCGGGGATTCAGGATCGTGATGTGCCGTGATTGAGCTGAACACAAGTTTTGATATTTCAAATTGTTGCTTCTTTCTTGCTGGTGCTCTGGCAGCCTCTTTAATATCATCCTAATCAAGAAAAGATTCTGGGCAGTGCATCTATGTCTGTGTGATTCTACTTTTTTTTTTTGTAGAGTTTTAAGCCTCAATTTTATGCATATTCTGTCGTACAATACATGTTGCATGTACTGTGTGTTTCCTTGTCAAAGCCCATCTAACATTACAGTCAGTTTACCCAACATAGTTTCATTAAAGAGACTATAGTTTTGCTAATGGAGCTTTACATAAGTGTTTTGAGTTAAATGTAAACCCCAGCATTACCACACACCCACTGACATAAAATACATCACTTAAGGGCCAAATTTATATCTAAAATTCTCAAAAGAAGTATATTTCTCCCAAAGGTAGCTGTGTTGCAGTACGTATTGGTCATCCAGCACAACAACAACAACACGGGCAATGGCAGTGGGAACAGCAGGTAAAGCAACACGCCCACTGCACCTTGTGGGAAACTGAACACATCTCCTTGATGCTCAAGGACATGTGAGGGATATGTTACAGGCAGCCCAAAGCTGGTATGCAAACAGTGTCAAAGAGCATTTTTAATGAAAAGCACATCAGCACGGCAAAGACCCCAAAGAGAGACATCTTGATCTTTACAAAGAATTCAAGGTGAGCAAGTATCATTTGTTAATTTTATAATAACACTCTCAAAATGTCCATGATGGCTGTATCTGGCATTTTTCACAGGGGACATTTTGATCTGAAATAGTAGACAAACACAGATGTTACCAATCACATTAACTGAAGGTCTGTGCCTAAATAGAACAGAACATTTACTGATATAATTAGTATCATTTGCGTACCTACGTGTTTGTGTCAAAATGGCATGAATAAGTGAAAAAGATCTACAGCTTAGAATGAGAGCTGGGTCCTGTTTATGATGTTAGTAAGATACAGCCATGATCTTTCCGCATGTTAAAATACAACCACACGTGCATGTCTGCTAGTAGTTTTGTATTGAAATAGCCTGGTTGGAATTGGACTGAATCTTTTTAGCATCAAATTATGTCACATTTCAATGGCATTTGTTTCAGAAGTCTCCATTTTCTAGTATTATGACAACCCTAATGGAGCATAGGCTTAATAATGTGCTAACTATTTGCTAACTATGCCTTAAATGTTTCACATATAGTATTGCATACATTGGAATTTTGGCTTTTTTGTAACAAATTTCATGCCATTATGTCAGAAAGCAGTTGAGGCATTAAAAATGAAAGTGTAGACCTCATAAGGGCACAAACAGGTGCAATGAATGTCTGCACAACATTTCACAGCAATCCATGCATTACTTGAAGAAACTGACCAAAATAATCAGCTGCACACCAGACGGGCATCCATCTAACTACTGTGGCAAAAACCTGTGATTTATTTACTTCCATATATAAAAAATAAAAACATGCTTATTTCAATCATATGACTGAAAAGACAGTGAATCTACATGGTCTGATGCATGTTGCAGTTATTGGGTGACAAACAAGTGATGTCAAGTTTTTCTGAACCAAATCATCAGCTGTTAATAACCAACCTCATAAATCAATCCTCTCCCACCACCCACTCAGTTTAATGGGAGCTGTTACAGATGTTGTGAGGTTTTATCAGATCCTGGCAGACGAAGGGCAACAGAACAGACCAGTCTAAAAATGGAGAAAAAAAATTAGTCTAAACTCTAAACAGATTTTGGTGTCGATTAGGGAAAATTATTCCCTGAATTTTTCAGAGCGTCATAACTAATTGCTTAAATGGCTTCCTGGTGTTTGCTTTCATCTCAGATTATTGGTCTAATTAATGAAGTCAACATGGCCAGCATCAAGATCAACTCAAAAACCTGTTAATACATTATCACCAACTTTGTATACTAATCAAGACAGCTAAAGGTCAGCTAATTTAGTTTTATAGTAATAAAATATGCTGCTAGGAAACCTTGGGTCCTGGCATTCATGCAAATGTAACATTGATACATACCACCCATCAAAACCTTGTTGAACACGTGGCAAAATTAACTATAGAACAGTTGCAGATTTAAGCATCCAAACACAATTTTTAAAAGTTTGGAGTCTTGAGGAGTTATCTGAAGTAATATGGAAAAAAAAAATCCATCATGAGCTGATAACACTTTAAAAATGTCTAAATAAACTGCTTTCATCTAACTCACGGGAGATCTGAATAATCTCAAAAGTTTAGACTGACCTTGTGGATCTGTGCATTGGTGATTCACTCTGACCTGTTTTTTTTTTAATTTTTGCACTTAAAGATACACAGCCAGAAAAATCTGCAGGTAAACAAACCTCACAAATGTACACAGTTCTTGGTACTGTGGGATAATCATTACTCAGTGATGAAATATCGGTCCCTTTCTTCTCTCTCCATGCACAATCAGATAAGCAGTTTGTATGTAAAATCCCTTTAATCTCTTCCTGCCATCCACTGTTAGTGGACACAACTACACACAAGAACAAGTATACATTTGTGAACAGAGCCATACATTTATGAATGCTTACAGGAAAATGTTCAGACATAGAGTAAGGAAGAAAACATCTCACAACAGAACACATAAATCATTAGTAATGAGTTTAGCTGGCCTACATTTTCCTCACTAGAATACTCAGTGGGCTCAAAGGGAAACTATATTTTCATCCAAAATAATAGCTTCAACAATTTTTATGGTGAAGGTGTACAAGAAAGCTTTGTGTTTTAGTGGCCTAAACACTAGTGTTAGGGTGGCCTTGAGAAAAAAAAATATCAAAGGACAAAGTAAAAAATAAAATAACAGCAGAGAAATAACAACGAAAAGACAGCAACAACCAAGACACACGTTAACAAAACCATACACAAATACAAGAAAAATCATGAAAACCCAAAGACATAACATCTGATTGAATATATAAGACTATATTATCTTGGTCCCTCCAGTAAGAGATTCCTTATATTAAAAAAAAAAAAAAAAAAACTGTCCCATGATAATACTTATAGAAATATTTTTTGCTTTGTAGTAGAAGTCCTATTGTTTTCTCAGCCCCTGCAGGCAGAACATGAACTGCGCCTGCTCTCTTGTTTTTCTACTTCAAATGTTTATGAATTAAGAGCATTACATACTTGGATGTGACCAAAAATGCAACTGAAACAAATTCTGTGAAAGAGGCATTTTGTAAAAGGTCTAAGTCATCGACAATAGGTATGCTCCAATGCTGAGCACTTCAAAGGTCATAGTAAAGGCTGCTGAGGGTTCAGCATTGATGCATACCTACTGAAAGTTATTCATGGAGAGGAAAAAGCATGAAATTTTAACAGGTTGTTGGCACATGTGTTTGATCCAAAGTTCACTTGAACTTGAAACTTGGAGTACTTGCAGGACCTGCTGCAAAGGTCTTTGGTTTTGAGTGTTACACAAGACCAGATTTTGCTCTCAAAACTCACTTGTTTTATACCTAAAAGCCAAAGAAATTTGCCAAGCTACAGTGATGACAGGCCAAACAACTGATAACAAAGCAAAGTGGGCACATACCAAGTTAAACCAAGCAAGACATTGAAAAACTACCAATGAAATCAAAGAATGATGTTGGCTGACATATGACGGAATAGGACACACAAAACAGCTACTTACACAACAATAGCCTTCAATGCCCACTAGCAATCAGCTGTCAGCTATACAGCAATAAGCCAACCACCACTAAATTAAAACTAAGACCTGCTTGTTCTATGGTAAATATTATTGATGTAGGCCGACAAAAAGAGAAAACCAAGGCTACCGCTTGTGGTTTAATTTCAGTATTCCAGTGTAAGCAGTTGTTGTGACTAATTTGAAATCTGGTGATCAATAATCATGATTATCATCTTTGCTTGATTTTACAGGTAAAATATTATTTTAATACTCAAAATTTCAAGGAGGGACCCAGTACCACTGGGTAGCATTATTAGTTTAAACACATGAGAAGTCTGTTCAGAGCTCTCTGCCAGACAGGTGCTCTATTACATGGTTAATGTGGCTGAAAATTGTTTTTACTGAAACCTTGATCTTTTTTGTAATCTACCCAAGTAGTTTGTTGCCTAAATCAACCCAAACTGTAAGTGAAGTGAAAGTGTAAGTAGAAAATATTTTTAAAGCAACAGCAGGCTTTCTGCTGAATGGCTGCTTGGTATAAAGCCCTAAAAGCAAACTCCCATTCTCATTAGCAAAGAAGACTCAAAATTTACCCTTAGATCCATAGCAAAAGAGTTCTACTTAATACTAAGGAAAACAGTGGTTGGACTGTGTGCAGTGAACTTGCAATCTTTGAGATGGTTGCTTCAAAAACAGGGAAAAGGCCTATTACCACTCGTAGTCAGTTGTTTTCGAAGCATAAAACAGCAATAAGACGGATTGGGTCTGCTATCAGTTTGCATTTGAAAGGGGTCAAGTTGGCAATTACATACAATCTGTTTGTGATAAATTGGCAAAAAATTGCAAATTCACATTAAACAGAAATTCACATTTGCTGCTTATGTTCAGAGTCCAGTTCGGCGCAGACTGACTCAGACTGATTGCAACGAGTCCAGTCAGAACCTCACTGATTTGTCACAGAAATTCCTCCACAAATAGTGACATAGTTGCTGTGTAGCAAGTTAATTTAGATGAACGTTCTCAAAACTCCACAGTGAAAGTCAGTTCATGTTTATATATATATATATATATATATGTTTTTTTTTAAGTAAATATATTTCTTTGTATCAAGCCGTTAATGTTATCTTGGCTTTTTACTATGGTTCCTTATTGTGGTTCCTTATCGCCACCTGTTGCTTGGGGACATTAAATGGCGTGACACACCCCAGCTACATGTGTCACAGCTGCCCTGTCTCTCGCTCAGAGGAGACAAGCAGCTTGTGATGGTAAGATGTGTTCCTCCACTCACTGCTGGTAAACTAAGCTAGCAGCTGAAAAGACTGTGTTAATAGACTTTGAAAATATGTAATTACTGCAATAAGCATTATAAAGATGATGTTAATAGGGTTGTATCTGTTTCCAGCCTGTGAAATAATAGATTTTAAATCATCTGTGTTTCATTCATCCACGTCTTACAGAGAGTGTAGCCTGGCTGTGTACACCAAACTAATGCCCCTCGTTCCCCATTTTAAAGGTGCGTTTTGATTATCTGTTTTATTCATTTTATTTTTGTAACATATTTGGTCACTCAGTAATTTTGTGTTGTCAATTCTCTTTGAGTGTATATATTTTTATTGGACTACCCATGTTTTGTTTTTCTATGTACACTGTTGGCTGCTGCGTTTCTCGCTCAGAGGAGACAAGCAGCTTGTGATGAGAGTGTAGCCTGGCTGTGTACACCAAACTAATGCCCCTCGTTCCCCATTTTAAAGGGGGGATTCAAATAAAAGCTGTGGTGACCAGAGCAAGTGTCCTCGTCTCATTAGCGACCGATTCAGAGCTGCTACAGCTGCAAACAGAGATTCAACTTCAAAATGACATAGGTGGTCAGCAATTTTGCTTTTATAATGCAATCAGTTGGCAACCAGTTAGGACAAGTCCCCAGACTGACTCAGATTGACTGCAAGGTGTTGCAGAGTCCAGTCAGAACCTCATTGATTTGACACAGAAATTCAGAAAGTGCTGTTCACCAAGGCTAACCATGCAGGTGGTTTTCGTGCTTATATTTAGTTAAATAATATTTATTTTGGAAATCCCAAGTTAAAAAGAAAAATATGAGTACAAAACTTTAAAAATGATGGATGAAAGTCAATGAGTCCACAACTGCCACTGCCAGGTCCTAAGTCCATCATATTGTCACCGCTGCTATGTTTTCTATTTAGTATGGTAAATACTCTTATGTTTTCTTTATTTCTTCCCTTAAAAATGTTCATATTATTTTTTCATCTCATCTTCTTTTGTTATTTTGCTTATGTAGACATGAAAGACAGAAACAATCTGGAGAAAAAGAAAATGAGGCAGGTGAGAAAGAAATAATTGAGTGAGATACTGAGAGAGAGAAGGTGAGCAGTGTGTTTGAGTGTGTTTGTGATTGTGTGTGACAGAGAATAACCGGCAGTGTTTTACCAGATGACAGCAGTGTGGAGGCAGCGTGTTTTGTCATTTATCACTTGGAGAGCTTGCTTGTTAGAACACACATACCATAATAGTCATTCTGAACTGAGAGAACTGAGCTGAGAGGAGGCATTTCATTACCACATCAACACTGCAAAAAACATGCAGCATATAGTATAATGTGAGAGCACAAAGACAGACATACGCCGTTAACAGCACATTTAGTATTAACACACACACACACACACAGATGCAAACACATCCGCCTGTTCACAAACACACTTCACTGAAAAAAAATCCAACACATGGCAGCTTACTACAGTAGTCTTTATTTGTTTTCATTGGTGGCTTTTGCAGTTTGGTGTGAAATGATTTGCTTGTTTCTATAATATTAATTTAATGTTTTTTAATTAGAGCAACAAAAACTGCTAATTGTTCCTTCTAGAAAATGTGATAAAACAGTGAAAATGTGCAACTTCTTAAAACCAAAACTAATAAACCACAAGGTTTGTTTTGCTAGATATATGACTTAAGCAATTTTTGCAAAATGCACATTTCTTTTCTTTTCATTAATTATTCTATTAACCAATCAAATCACTGCAGTTCTTCTGTTTTTCTAAATAAAAAATATAAGTTTACAGGCAGGATCAAAATAGTAGGATCAAAAAACATGATATTATCCTGGTACATGGTACATACTAAAAGATTCACTTTTAGCAATTAATTTCACAGCAACCTCCAGCAACCACTCACAACCAGTTCATTACTTTTCCTAGTGACCATTAGATACATGGTCACCAGCTAGTCTCTAGACCTGTTTGATGTCGAGCACTTAAACTCTGTTAGGGTTGCCTTTTTGTCATTATTGAGCTAGCAATCTGTACCTTCACTGTGGCCCATATGTAGCACCCACTGGTTTAATGAAGCCACAGAACAGGCTGGTAAATGTGAACAATTTACAAATCCAATTCTGAAAAAGCTGGGACGCTGTGTAAAATGTAAAAACTGAATGCAATGACTTGCAAATCTTGTGAACCAATTTTATATTCACAATATAACACAGAAAAAATACTGAATGTTTAAATTGAGGAAATTTGTAATTAACAAAAAAATATTATTAAAATATTATTAATAATATTGAATTAGATGGCAGCGAAAAAAGTTGGGACAGTCATCATCACAAGTCCCGATATTTTTGGAATTAGGTTTGTAGATAAAAAGAATCACAAAAAATGTAATTAAAAGAAGTTTTACTCATTACTAGTTAGTGGAGCAGTACTGTGATGGTGACAAATATGAACACTTGCTAAGATGCTGGAACAATTATGATCATGCTAACAATAAAGGGGCAGGAAATATGAAACAAACGCTAACCATAAAAAGTCCACAGTTTGCCTTCCATCCACCTCCCCACAAGGAGAACAAGAAAAGGATAAACAATTGTATTTCAGTTAACCATAATTCATTTTTGAGACGCTAAACTTTAATTCACCAACTAAGCATTAACTTACGTAGCCTTCAGGATGACTCCACAGGAAGGACTACCTATCTGTTGTTTTTATAGCTGTCCACTTGTACGTGAGTGTAATCCCATCCTAAATCTTTTCCAGCATTGACAAATAAAACTGATGTCAGGGAAGTTACTGTATAACTCATAAGTCATTAATGGTTAAAAAAAAGTATAAAGTGTCACAAAAATGTAAATTTTACCAATATACCACTATCCTCTAAAAAGATGAATACTTCTTCTTTAAATGAATTTCCAATTTTATTTATAAAGCACATTAAAACAGTTAAGTTAACCAAAGTTCTGTATATAGAAAGGAGGGTTACATAATAAAATACAATATACATCCATGCAGAATCCCATACACAACAATAAACATATCTAAAAGGATAGCACAAATACAAAAAAACAGCCTGAAATGTCAGACTTGGCTTTCAACTCTCTGGATTGAAAGAAAGCCACAGAATAAAAATTAGTTTTAAGGTGCACTTTAAAATTGTGCAAAGTGGGGGCCATCCAAACGTTGGGGCAATAACTCATTCCACAGTTTCGGGGGTATAGCTGAGAAAGCTCAATTCCCCCCTGTTTTTAAGCCTAGTCTTTGGGACACATAGGTTAGCAGATCTCAGTGACCTTGAAGAGACATAAGGAAGATATGGTGGTGCCAATCCATTAAGAAATTTAAATTCAATCCTAAAATTGAAAATCTTTCTGTCAGATTAAATTTAAATATGATAATGATTAGCTCTGCACCTACAGTAATGGCAGTATAAGGAAAATCAACAATCAACACCTGTGCAAACCACAGGTGTTATTTATGCAGTCAAGGATCTCTCATCATAAAAGCATTTATTGTCCTTTAGCTATTCATCCCTGTCAATAGACACTTACCTGAAACTGGCAGTTCAAGCACAAGGTGACTAATCCTGTGGCGTACTTCTCTCGCTACACATCACGTTTCCTGATGTGATTCCTACAAGTAGGTAAAGCACCAATTGTGATTATGCCTTCTGTTAATTAAATAGATCTTTGGGGGTGACGAGCCTGCTGAGACAGCCAAGCTCTTATTGTTTCACCTTTCAAAACAGGTGAGTCACGGCTTAAAATTCACTGGATAAAAGCCCAAAGGCAAGATCATGTTTTCTATTACAAAAACATGACAGTGAAAGGAAAAAAGTGATGGAAAAATAGGGGAGTCAAAAATAAGTTCGCCTGATGAAGAGACAGAACAGTTCATTGGATAGCGAAAAATAAATTATGCATCCACATGTGGAAACTCACACACACACACACACACACACACACACACACACACACACACACACACACACACACACACACACACACACACACACACACACACACACACAGCAGGACGGCCTTGTGGAAAGAAGTGAATGGCACAGAAGAACGGAAGCAGGGCCATTTTAATGAAGTTATGGCAGTCATTATGTCGTCAAGAGCCCTTTGCCTCCGTGGCCATGGCTGTGCTGACTTCCTGGCTGTGTGGGAGTGCATAGCAATGTGTTTCTAAAGGGACCAGCCTTGTTTATTGGCTTGATTGAAACCACTGAGGAAAACAGGCTGTTTTCCTTTCTCACTGGACTGATGTGATTTCCTTTCCTATTGAACACAGCGATAGGTGAGGAAACACTGATGCAAGACAGCCTCAGAGTTGTTCTCTAATTTCTATTTTCAGGTTTTAAAAGGTTCAATAGTTTAAGTAAACAGAAAGTCACATAAAAAAAAATGGCATTAACTAATTCCTGGGATTTGACAATTGCATCTGGAGGTGCAGAGACATGGTTTTGTTTTGTTTTTAATTACAGGTAGCACAAAGTAATGAACCTTTGCACAACTGCAAAGTAATAAACATAAAAAGTAAAAATAAATTAAACGAAAAGAGCTCGAGGATAAAAATAATGGGATCTGTTGACAAAGGTTGTTTTAAATGTGTCAAATAACTTTGATCATATAAAACACATTAAGGTTCTTTGGTGTGTTTGATCAAAGATTAACATCTATCTGGTTTGGTGCAATTTAAATTCTAGTGAATTTTCCTGCTTAATTTGTCGCCTGTTGCACTTCAGTGCGACTCAGACAGCCAAATGAATGCAGCTTCAAAATGGGGTTCAATCCCATTAAGTCTCTGCTGCTGTGACAGGATAGCAGGCCAGACAGAGGACTGTGTGTGTTTACAGAAAGAAACCTCTCTTTTATGTAAAAACAGCTTATTATTATATTATTATTTTATAGTTTATACAGGATCATTTGGATGGTCTCTCACACACACACACACACACACACACACACACACACACACACACACACACACACACACACACACACACGTTTGAGCTGAAGTGTGTTGTACTAGAGACATTATAAGAGGGGGAGAAGGCACTCATAGAATCCTGGAAAAGTGGAAATTAAAGGGAGAACTCTTTAATGGACGAATCTGTATCCAAAGAGCCAATCAGCAGCTGAACTAAGAAAACTTAAGACCAATCATTTTGTTGCACTGAGGTATGCACACTAATGAAGTTAGTCATATGTTTTAAAGGCATTTGTACTTGTTCTTATACTGAAGCTAAGGTCAAGTGTACTTTTTCTTTCTTGTTTTATTGTATCCATAAAGTGAGAGACACTGATCGTTCCAGCACTGAATGAAGCTTTCGTGTTCTGAAATTGTGACTAATTCTGTACGTGTAAGAGTTAAGTCCTGGTGACCACTGACATTACAGATATGGGTTTGCCCAAAGGTGTTACCAAGATGGGTGCAGAGTTGCAAGGCTTACTTTCAGAAGGACTCTGGTTATACCAAAACCCCTCACCCTCTTATCCAGATGTTCCTTTTATAACGGTAGTAAAAGACTAACTGTGCATTAAAATATGCATATAATATGCATTTTAAAAGACTTTGATTTATAATTAGTTCACACACTACAGCTGTGAAAGCCATCTAATATTGTTTTTGTTTAAAGCCCATCATTATTAGGTATCATTGGTTTTAAAACATATTCCATCTTTATCCAAAAATCCATCCAAACATGAGACTGAAGTCATTCCTTCTCTTTGTGACAAATACAATTCACAGGGGAAAAAAATCAATACCAACAATGCCTTGCAGCCTTTTCACACATCATCAACCTTCAAAGTATTTTTTTCCAGTGTTTTCTTGTTTGCCATTTTTGATAGAATACCTTTTTTTTTTTTTTTTTTTTTTTTAAAGGGGGGGGAACACCCACTCACTGACATTTTTTTCTTTCACAAGCCATTTAATTTTTTTCTATAAGATCCACTGAGGGCTATAATAGCTTAATTAATTAAATTAGATTAAATTTTATTTATATAGTGCCAAATCATAAACAGTCACCTCAAGGCGCTTTATATTGTAAAGTAAAGACCCTGCAACAATTAGGGTCTTTAGACAAAAGACTAACCTCTCTATTGGAATGATTGGAATTGCTTCTCTGTATCTAGGCATAGTATTTCAGTTGTTAATGATGATGGTGATGATGATGGTGCTTCTTATTGCAGTCTTTCAAAATCCTCTCCGTTGTTTGTCTGACAGTTCACTGCAGACCACAGACAAAAACTGGAAATTTGTTAAGATGTACTGTAGTGTTCTCTTTTAAAATCAGAATCTGTTGCTGTTTTAGTATTCAACAAAACATTCAAAAGCAAGGACTCACATTACTGGAGATAAATGCAATAAAAATGCAATAAAGGTCTGAAGTGGTGCAGCATGTTAGACCACCCTAGTAAAGCAGCTGCTGCACAGCCGTAGCCTTCCAAATCTGATACTGATGGGATTTGCCAAAAGAAAAAAAAAAAGAGCAAAAAAATATCTTAACCTCAAGGTAACGTGTGCTATAAAAATAAATCTACACACATTCCGTATAGCAACTTCAAACTATTCTCGATCCCTTGATGAGGGAAAATGACAGCAGAATGTCAATGGATGTTAACTATAAATTCATAAAGATTCACTTGCTAAACATTACAGTGAAATCAAGAAGATGTATCTAATCACCAGCGTAGCAACAAGTCTGAACTGACATTCAGAGATAATTTTGTATTGCTTATGGTTATAAGTATTTTCAACTGATGGAAGAAGCCTCTTCAGCCAAACAATTTAATTCAGTTAATTTAATTGAATGTTGTTTAGCACATGTTAACATGCAGCTCAATCCACAGCAGTGGCTAGCTGGGCAGCTAATGTACAGAGGAACAGGAACAGGAGGAAACTAATGGCAAAGCAAAAAGGAACTTGGAGGTATTTCACTCTGGCTATCACTAATAGTTTTCTGGCTATCACAAATAGTTTTTGGTTTTTTTGCTTTTTTGTTTTGTTTTGTTTTGGGGTTTGTTTGTTTTTTTTTTTTGGGGGGGGGGGGTTGTATGTCTGCAGTAGTTTTTAATTTAACCACAAAATGTGAGTTGACAAGACTAAAAGGCTCCAGTGTCATTATGTCCAGTAACACTTGGTGGGAAGCTAAAATAAAATAACGTGTTATGTTTCTGTATGTAACTAGCTTGACTGCAAATAAGTGCAGCATGTAGTAGTCTGTGACTCTCAAACTGATCTAAAATCTAAATATTTATTTTTGAAAATTATTTTAAAAATCGGTGATTAATGTCAACCTATTGTTTGCTTTTTTATTTTTAGTTTGATTTGACCCCATTGTCATTTACTTCACAAATAAATACCAGTTCAGTAAATATATATACTTGGATGTGTTTGTTACACTATAAGATTCACAAAGCAAAGGCTGTTGTTGTTTTATACATGAAAGAATGATTCGTATTTCTTCCTCATAGTGAGGATTAGAACTTATTGATTTAACAGAAGGAGTGGCTTGGTGCTCAGTATCGGCAGATACCTTAAGCCAAATTATCAAGACTGGAACTAGAAAAAGTTGGATCAGTGCCTCTTTAGCAATAAGCCAAATCAGTGTAGAGAACAGTACCTCAGAATCCTAATCATTCCATGTCATCACTGCAACCTCGTCCCCACAAACTCTGTACTCTGGTTTTTCTTCAACAAAAGCAGTGTCATATTCAACATCTACATTTGTTTTCTGTACAGTCTCCATGATTCATCCAAACATGCTATGGGCATGTTACAGTCACTCTAACGTGAACAGGTGAACAGACAGAAGGGACCAACCAAAAGGAACTGTCAGTCGACTATTTCGTCTTACTTTTAATGCAAAAAAGATGCTGTATGGAGAATTATTTTGTATTTCTTGAGTTGCTTCCTTCATATATTTTATTTGCCTCATGGGCCAGTTCAAATTGTCTACTATAAAAGAATCTGTATCCCAGTTTACTGTTTATTTACAAAGCATAATGTATGTTTCTGGAGCGCCACTGACTGTGCTACACAGGGCATTGTTCTAAACCTAAGCATTCCTATTTAAACCCTCCATTAAAAATGTAGGCGAAAGGTAATAAAACATGCTGTGCTACAAACCCACTGTTCACTGAGCAGCAGGAAAGTAAGGGCAAAAGGACCTCCCTGGATTCAACCCGGCCTTGAAAAACGAGGGAGGGTGAAATGATTCAATCCTGCCTGATGGGCAGTGGACATACAAAGGACTGGTCATTCTGTTGGAATTACTCTCTGGCCATGAATAAATGAGTATCTCTGGTTCAGAAATGGAAAATGGGCCTGCATAATGTACAAATGCATGTTTCTGAAAACAGTACAAGCTTGTCAGCTATTATAAATGCGCTTGAACGTGCAGTTTTGCATGTTCAAGCCTATACAATAGTGCTTATAAGGGTCTTCACAACTTTGCTCTTTAACCTTACCACTGCAGTGCACCTCCACACCAAAATGCTATACAAACGCTCTCTGCTGGAAGGACACACATGAAACCACTGATTCATATTACATATTCAGTCTCACCTCATTTAAGCCATGTTCTCTGTAGAGTCACTGTAGCTGTATTTTATATTTTAATGTGATTGTATTTAAGTGCTGCAGAGAAGGAATTGACTGGTTATAGTAAACTGGTTATAATAATAGTAAATTAAATGATTTAAAAAATATTCAAAATCTATTTAAAACATGTATATAATCATTAAAATTTGCACCTAATTAACTAGTTTCACTTACTCAGTCCAGACCAAACATCTCAGTCTCTGTATATTTTTTTTATTAAACACATGTTAAGAGTTTGTTATAACTATTTGGTGCTTTCTGGTAAACCAAATGGAGTGCAGGTGTGGAGCAGCAGGTGTAGAGTCCTATTGACCTCAAGGTGATATAGTCGAACAGTGGAAGGAATACTTTCAAATTTTCAGATTCAGATTCATGAAAATGAATCAAATGACAAATGGATTTGAAGCTGTTAGTGTGCATTTTCTTGTATTGGTTCACAAATTAATAATGGTGTCTCAATTGAATTTTTAAGTGTTAACGTTTGGGTTAATGTTTAAGAATTATTTAACTGTATCTTCCCTTTCTGTGTTTTTCAGTACCATTAGCAGACTGAGTAAGCCACAGACTCAGTGACACAACCTTATTATATACAGATCACATCTTACCACTCAAAAATGAATCAGTATGAATATAATAGGCAATAAGAAGTGCTTTCCTTAAGCTGTTTAATAGTCTTTATTTGGAAAGTGTTTCCATTTTGTAAAGTATTGAAGAAAGGATAATGACTGTTTAGAACCCATTTTACATTTGATTCATTTTGATGGGGTGAAAGAATTTCAGTGTTATACGTTACATATTGATAGTCCATCCATTTTTTTGCCTCTTATCCAGGTTTGGGTTGCTTGGGCAGCAATCTAAGTGGAGACACCCAGACCTCCCTCTCCACAGCCACCTCCTCCAAATAATCTGGGGGACCCCCAAGGCATTCCCAAATCAGCCAAGAGATATGATCTCAGCATCAAATCACAATTTTTTTGCGTTCCCTTCCTAATCAAACAGAGTAGCCCACTGTTGGCCCTGTTGCCACTCAGATAACACTACTTCTTTCAGCTGCTCCCTTTCTGCATCACCACAGCAGATCACCTGCCTTCATTTCATCCTGTCATTAGCATCATCCTCTTTTATACCAACCCCCTGCATGTCCTCCTACACTACATCCATGAATCTTTCCTGTCTTTCTCTTCTCCACCTGCCTGGTAGCGCCATATTCAACATCAAAGATAAGGCATTATAAAAAATAATTAATAATTGATAGAATCTACGTATTTTCATACTTTTTTAGTCATGTGACAAGTGAAAAGTTAAAAAAAAAATGACACCAGCATGGAAGGTCTCATGGAAAGTGAGATGCAATAGTGTGAGAGAAGTGTAAAGAAAATTACAATGTGAAGAAACAGAAAGAAACCAAAAAAGAAAGCAATGGTTTTTTGACAATATAATGCATAAATAAGAACAAATCGAAACATTAAAATTTATCAACAACATTTAAACCATTAAAAATAGAACTAAATGAGAAGAAACTAAGAAAATTGTGGAAAAAAATTAAAGAGCTATTAATTACACTTGCATATGTTAATTAAAGATAGCAAGTACTGGTAAAAAAGTCCTCGATCAACCATTAATGGTCTGACCAATACACAGCACCCCAGTTGCTAGGCAATACTGCTACAATTCTGGCAAGCCATTCAAAACTAATTTACCTGCAGCATATCCAGGAAGGCATAGTGAAAGATCTATTTGTATGTTTATGATGCTAACAGTGCAGATAGTGTTTTTTTTAGTTACTGATTTATTTATATGGAGAACGACAACTCAGGTGCATCCTGTTTTGCATCTATCAGCTGTACTTTTGCACAATGCAGAAGTAGATGGCTAATTCTTGCTAATTACATTTAATAGAAAAAAATCCAGTGGAGCATCCAATTAAAACAGGGCCTGGGAAATAGCTTTTAACCTCCCACTGAGCTGTGTGCTTGTGTGCGTGTGTGTGTGTGTGTGTGTGTGTGTGTGTGTGTGTGTGTGTGTGTGGTCTGGGTGTGTGCTCAAGGATCCTCATGTCAAGCATGAGGGAAGTCATAAATAATAGCAGGAATAAATTCGAGAACGTGAGGAGAATTCATGTACGTGAATGTCTGAGCTTAATTTGTGCACACATAAAAATGAATGCACAATTTAAAACCCACAAATCAAAATTAAACATATTAGAGTGCACACAACAACATCTATTTTGAAAGTGAAGCTAGTCCCTCATCAAATAATCAAAAGGAAGCAGTAGAAAAAGGCATCAGTGATAAAACAGAGATAAATACAAAGAGAAGCGCATACAGCACAAGACCATAAAGTTATCGTGATAAATTTAACGTAAAAAAAAAAAAAATCCTAATCACAATTTAAAAATTTATTTTCCGTAAATACAGTAAAAAAGTAAATATATCCATCCTCATCTACACAACCACCTTTTACATATGGACAAATGTATGCCTTCACCAACCAATCAAGTTTCGCTTATTTTTTTTTCCACTAAAGCAGGGGGAAGAAATATGGTCTTTGCATCAGCGGACCAAAAGAGCAAAAATAACCTATCAGCATATTGTTAACTACTAACCTGCTAACCATAGGTTTTTTTCAGACAACATTTACACCTGCACCATCGAGAGCATCATGCGTGGGAGCATCACCACCTGGATGGGAAACTGCACCAAGCAGGACTTCATGGCCCTAAAAAGGGTGGTTCGTTCAGCTGAACGGACCATCAGAACCACCCTCCCCAACCTGCAGGACATTTACGCCAAGCAGTGCAGGCTGAGGGCCATGAAGATCCTAAAACAGCCCAGCCACCCCGGACACTCTCTCTTCTCCCTGCTCCCATCAGGCCGGCGTTACCGCTGCCTGAGGGCTAAGACTGAAAGGTTGAAGAAGAGTTTTTACCCACAAGCCATCCGTCTGCTCAACTCTGAGCCCTAACTGGACCATTATTGCACAGTGTAAATATCATAATTTAAAAAGTGTGTATAGGTATAGTATATAGAGTATAGTGTATAGTGTGAATTACTTTTTTTATTTTTATTCTTCTTATTTATATGTGTGTGTATATAAGGTTGCAGGTACAAAATACATTTCACTGTGCATTGTACTGTGTATAACTGTGCATGTGACAAATAAACACTATCTTATCTTATCTTATCTTAGGTGAAGAATATAAAGATGTACATTAAGGAGAGATGGTATAAGAGATGGACATAGCTTCAAGGTCTGAAAATTAAGCTAATGCATTAGTACCTTACACCAGCATTCTTTTTAATGGCCATCACGAAGTGACTCCTCTGGTTGCAATGGTCCTTGGCTCCCTTTCTTGATGACTTTATGGGCTCAATCACTAGTTTCAGGTCATACTGAATAGTCCATTTTGTAAATTATGGTCATTTTAAGAGTCAGATAGAAGGATTATCCAGGATATGCTCATGCTCACTCGTGATTGAGAAGTTATCCAATAAGCATGTGGTTTCAAAGTCAGATGCACCCCTCACTTGTTACATTGTTCATTATCAAAAAATGTGCCACTCAAAGATTTATAATGGGATTTCACAAACAGCGTCATCACAGTGGCTACATCCCCTGTCTATACTCTTAAATATCAAATTTAATGTGAATTGTTTTTAAATGAGTATGTGTTTTGCTATTAAAAAAAAGGAATTTTTGACATGTGATCTTTGTAATTTCTTACTATAATGCATGAAATCTCTATCTGTCCAACCAAATTTAGTACATCTTAGGTCCCTGAAAGTTCCTATCCACACTATATTGCCAAAAGTATTCACTCACCCATCCAAATCATTGAATTCAGGTGTTGCAATCATTTCCATGGCCACAGGTGTAAAAACCCAAGCACTTAGGCATGCAGACTGCCTCTACAAATATTTGTGAAAGAATGGGTCACTCTCAGGAACTCAGTTAATTCCAGTGTCATACCATGATAGGACGCCACCTGTGCGCCAAGTCTAGTCATGAAATTGCCTACTAAATATTCCACGGTCAACTAGTTTGGTGTGGAAAAACTTGACTGGCCTGCACAAAGTCCTGACCTCAACCCAACACAACACCTTATGAATAAGAGTGGAGTCTGCTAACCTGGTCTTCCCGTCCAACATCACTGACCTCACATGTGCTTCTGGAAGAACTCCTAAACCTTGTGGAAAGCCTTCCCAGAAGAGTTGAAGTTGTTAAAGCTGCAAATGGTGGGCTGACATCATGTTAATTGGATTAAGAATGGGATGTCACTCAAGTTCATGCACATGAAGAGACAAATATTTTGGCAATGTAGTGTAAGCAACCACCACCAGTGCACCTACAACAAAAATAAGGCATAGTATCATTTTAATTTGATAGTAACATCTAATTTACATCCAAAAACCTTGAATTGTACATCATATGATGCCATCATATTGCATAGCAACCACAGACCTAACAACAGTGGAGCACGGGCTTGTGCTAATGTGCATAAAATCTGACTTTTTTTTGGACATTTTTATGTTTTTTGAATTGTTGATTTTACTTAACAACCAGGAATCAAAACCCAGACCTAAAAACAATGTTTGTGATATTAATATTTTATGTATTATTTTTTTCTTCATTTTTAGAGGGAAATGACATTTCAATAATGAACATGAATTCCTTAAGCTGTATTTTTATTTCTATATGAGAATTTTCTTGAAGACCCGCTAATTTGCATATCCCACATGTCAGCTCACTCTAATAAACACAAACACAAACACACACTCACAAACAGAAACACACACACATTCAGGATATAAACTGTGGATGCTAGCCACTCATACAGGAAGCACCTGTCAGCTGGTGTTGTGGGACAGCCAAGGGCTTGTTTGTTTGTTTCTCCCCCTTCTCACTCACTTTCTATGTGAGCTTGTGTGTGTGTGTGTGTGTGTGTGTGTGTGTGTGTGTGTGTGTGTGTGTGCACCTCTGTTCACTCTACATCCCTTCACCTCACCTGCTGTTCCTTCCTTCAGTCATCTCACCTCTCTTTCTGTCTTACTTCATGCAAACCATCATACTGCCATCCATTAGATCTCTCACGCTTTCTTTGCACCTGTGACTGAAAAACAGACTCACTCAGTCTTTCTATGCCTTCCTGCTCATTATAGCCCCAAGGCAGCCACTTCATCACTGAGAAAAGGCAGAGATAAGCTACAAGAGTACACCTGTGCCTGGTATGAATGCCAAATCCAGTGTCAGTGACAGCCAATTCCAGGCCAAATAATGGAATCAGCAAACCTCAGCTTCAGACAAATCAGCCTGACAGCTTTATCTCTCCCTCCCAATTTCAAAGCACGTTACAAACCTCATTATCAAATGAGAAAAGCAATCAGTAAAAGAAAGAGTAAAATGTTCACCGTCCCCCCACTGCTCACGAGGGATTAAGTTTACTAAGCTCATTTACAGGTGGAACAGGTGGGAGTGAATAAGAAACATGTTTTTATTTCCCCAGCAAAGTACTGCTGATTCTTTTTGACAAAAAAAATGTAAAAATGTAAATACACAATGTGCATATTAACCTCATAAAGCGCGCATGTTTGTGTATCTATATCTATCCAAACGTGTGTGTATATATATATATATATATATATATATATATATATATATATATATATATATATAACAAAAATTGTTAAACAAACCAAATATGTTTTATAATAATAATGCATTAGTCTTACATAGCGCTTTTCTAGACACCCAAAGACGCTTTACAATTTCATGCACTATTCATTCACACCTTAATCATACTTGGTGGTGGTAAGCTACTAATGTAGCCACAGCTGCCCTGGAGCAGTTTGACAGAGGCGTGGCTGCCAATTTGCACCTACAGCCCCTCTGACCACCACCAAACACACAACCACATTCACATTAAGGCAATGTGGGTTAAGTGTCTTGCCCAGGGACACAATGACAGCATGCGCTCAGACGGGGACTCAGATAAGAAGAACTCCGCTGAACATTTTGTTTCTTCCTGTCACAGTATCTCCCACCGCCGTCGTGATCATCGAGCCTCCGCTGCTCCGGGGCGCTGAAACTCTGTCCTGTCCTGGTTTAAATGCTGCGGTCAAGCGGGGAGGACGCATTCAGGAAGTCGGTCACAAAGCGAAGAATGTGAAAAGAGAAAGGATGTGCTCCACGGAAAACAACCCGGAGCTGCAGCCGACATCTTCCGACCCAGCTCTCCTCCTGGAGCTGAAGACCAGGCGTCCTCCGTCCTTGGTGGAGCGGGCTGGATGTGAGACCTGGAGTGTTGACTTCT
Source organism: Archocentrus centrarchus (assembly GCF_007364275.1). Taxonomy (NCBI): domain Eukaryota; kingdom Metazoa; phylum Chordata; class Actinopteri; order Cichliformes; family Cichlidae; genus Archocentrus; species Archocentrus centrarchus. Next base: position 21,761,215 of record NC_044362.1, on the reverse strand, counting down.
CCCCGGACGGAGCTTGGTTCGCCTGGTCCATGGGACACGGGATCGTCTGGGTCGTCGCCTGGCCCCTCGACTCCGAAGAAAGTCAAAATGGAGAGACTGACCGAGGAGACAAAAGCTTCAGTTGTGGTCACCCAGTGTGGGGGCTCGCCTTCGGACCCAGGCCTCCGAAGTCAGGCGCAGTAGCACGTGCGGCTAATGCACGCTCACAAGGGAAAAACAGCCTGCTTCTGGCCACGGGATTGGAGAACGGGGTGATCAAAATCTGGAATGTTCTAACAGGCAGTGCTGTTTTTGATCTCCATGGCCATGAGGGGGTTGTGAGAGACCTGGTGTTCCCTCAGAACGGCACGCTCACCCTCATATCGTCTTCTCGGGACAAGACGCTGAGGATATGGGACCTGGCTCACAAAGGGAAGAAGGTGCAGGTGCTTTATGGCCATAAAGACTGGATTCGTTCCTGCTGCATCTCATCTGACTGCAGCATGATTGCATCTGTCGGCAGATTTGACAGGATGGTGTGTCTGTGGAGTCTACGGTCATATACGTTCATCAGGAACCTGACGGGGGGGGCCCACAAGACGGTGTACCTCCTGTCTTCCGGCGACTTCTCTCCTGATGGGGCAATTCTCGCCACCGCAGCCTTCAGCAGCTCCAGTTGGTGGATCGACCTCTGGGACCCGTACACAGCCGAGAAGCTGGCCACTCTGGCTGACTACTTTGAAGATTACGGGCAAAACCAAATATCAGCAATACAATTCTCTCCAAACGGTCTGCACCTGACGATTGTGACCGACGACAGAGCTCTTAGGATTTGGGAGCTGGGGGAGAGAGGGATGGTGATGGAGACGAAAAGAGACAGAGAAACCTTGCAACCCTCCAGTTGCAAGGTGAGCACCTGCCCACTGCGCCACTATTTTAGATTCTTCAAAGTAGATACATATTGTTTAGATGACAGCTTTGAACAGCTTGGCATTTTCTCAGTCAGTTTTATGAGGTAGTCACCTGGAATGGCTTTCAGTTAGCAGCTGTCAGCTCGTCAAGAGTTAATAACTTGAATTTTTGCCCTCTTAATGTGTTTGAGGCCATCAGTTGTGTTGGGAAGAGGTAGAGTTGGTATACAGTGAATAGCCCAATTTGATTAAGAACTACTCAACTAAATAAAGAAAAACGACAGTCTATCATTCCTTTAAGAAATGAAGGACAGCCAATCTGAAAAATTTCAAGAACTTTGAAAGTTTCCTCAAGTGCAGTCACAAAGACCATCAAACGTTATGATGAAACTCTCTCTAATCAAGACCACCCCATGAAAGGAAGACCAAGAGTTCCCTCTGTTGCACAGGAAAAGTTCATCAGAGTTACCAGCCTCAGAAACCGCAAGTTAACAACACCCCAGATAAGAGCCCACCTAAATGCTTCACAGAGTTCAAGTAGCACACACATCTCGACATCAACTATTCAGAGAAGACTGCGTGAATCTGGACTTTATGGTCCAATTGCTGCAAAGAAGCCACTTCTAAGGAAGAACAACAAGAGGAAGAGAATAGCTTGGGCCAAGGAACACAAGGAATGGACATTAGACCAGTGGGAATCTGTCCTTTGGTCTGATGAGTCCAAATTTGTCTTTGTAAGATGCAGAAAAGGTGAGCGGATGGTTCCTACATGTGTAGTTCCCACTATGACGTATGGAGGAGGAAGTGTGATGGTATGGGGTGTGTCAAAGCAGCCAACAAGTGCTCAGCACTTCTGGGAACTCCTTCAAGACTGTTGGAAAACCATTTCTTTATGAAGCTATAATCAAAACAAAAGCAGTCTACTTTGAAGAATCTAAAACATATTTTGGTATATTTAACACTTTTATGTTTACTACATGATTCCTTATGTGTTCCTTCATAGTCTGGATGACTTCAGTATTAATTTACAATGTAGGGACAAAATAAATAAAGACATTGAACGAGAAGGTGTGTCCAGACTTTTGACTGGTACTGTATACAAGTCTAATAATCCAAACTATCACCTAGGATGTTTCCTATGAGGGTAGGGTCTGGCATTTATTAAAAAGGGGTATAATTCCCTGACAAAACTAGCTCTTCATACTCTTAGTTTGTATCTAGTAATTAATTGGATTAACAACAAATTTTAAATAAATGCATTCCTGATAAACCCATACATATCTTACAAATAGAATTAAAAATAAAGAGTCCACAAAAAGTGATCAGGAAAAAGAGGTTGGCTGACTACACTGCAAAAACCAGGCAAACTGTTTCCATGTTGAGCTTTAAGTGTGAAATTTTCTCTCAAGTATTTAAACGAATTGTAAAGAAGTGAACTTTATGAAACTTTTTCTGAAATCCAGACTTAACTTAAGCCACATAAAAGTTATTAAATTTAAAATAGTAATATCAAATAAAAAATGTTCCATTTCAAGTTCAATATTTAAAAAGCCCACCTACTCTTTCTCCCTCACTGAGATATGAAGAAAAAATGTCTCATATAAAAAATTTGCTGGAAAAATCAGTTCTCACTGTATGACTAGAGTGCTGTGAAAAAGCACTTGCCCCCTCCCTGATTTCTCAATTTTTTCCATATCTTTCACACTTACATATTTCAGATAATCAAAAAAAAAATTTTTCAATATTAGACAAAGATAACCCGAGTAAATAAAATGCTGTTTTTAAGTGATAATTTCATTTATTTTTGGACAAAAGCTATCCAAACCTACCTGGTCCGATGTGAAAAAGTAATTGCCCCTCAAATCTAATAACTAGTTGTGCCACTCTTGGCAGCAAGAACTCCAGTCAAGCATTTGTGATAACTGGCAACTGATAACTGAGTCTTTCAGATCACTGTGGAGGAATGTTGGCCCACTCTTCTTTGCAGAATTGTTTTAATTCACCCACATTGAGGGGGTTTACAGTATGAACAGGCTATTTAAGGTCATGCCAAAGCATCTCAATCTGAAAGACTGGACTTTGAGTAGGCCCCTACAAAACCTTTGTTTTATCTTTTTGAGCCATTCAGAGGTGGACTTGTGGGGGTATTTTGGATCATTGTCCTGCTGCACAACGCAAGTGTGCTTGAGCTTCAGGGCACTAACCAATGGCTGGACATTCTCCTTTAGAATTTTCCTCGTAGAGAGTAAAATTCATGGTTCCAACAATTATGCCAAGCCGTCCAGGTCCTGAAGCAGCAAAGTAGCCCCAGATCATCACACTACCACCACCATGTTTAACTGTTGGTATGATGTATTTTTTATGAAATGCTGTTTGTTTTATGCCAGCTGTAATAAACTCTCAGTCCACAGAATATTTTAGGGATCATCCATAAGTTTTTTGGCAAATGTGAGATGAGCCTTTGTGCTTTTGTGTTCTTTTTAGTCAGCAGTGGTTTTCTCCTTGGAACTCTCCCATTTTTGCCGTGTCACTTTCTTATTGCTGAATCATGAATGCTGACCTTAACTGAGACTAGTGAGGCCTGTGGTTCTGTAGACATTGTTCTGGTGAACGAATCACTGATGCGCTCTTAGAGTAATTTTGGTAGGCTGGCCACTACTGGGTAGATTCACCACTATACCAGGTTTTCTCCATTTGTGGATAGCGGCTTTCACTATGGTTCACTGAAGTCCCAAAGCCTTAAAAATGGCTCTGTAACCCTTTCCAGGCTGATAAATGTCAATGGCATTGTTTTTCATCTGTTTTTGGCTTTCTTTAGATCAAGGCGTGATATATTGCTTTTTAAGGTATTTTAGACTACTTCACTTTGTCAGACAGGTTCTATTTAAGCGATTTCTTGATTCAACTGGTCTGGCAGTAACCAGGCCTGGGTGTGGCTAGTGAAATTTAACCCAGCTTTCTAAAAACTATATAATTTAATGGGGTAAGATGTAATGTGACAAATATGCAAAAAACAAACCAAAACAAAAAACAAACAAGTAATTAGAAAGGGGACAGAATCTTTTTCACACCACGGTATGTGCCAATGGTTTCAAGTTAAATGTCACACTTTTACAAGTCTTTTACTGGACATAAACTTTGCAAAGCTGAAAGCCACAAAGACACATAAACACATCTTAAAGTGACATTTACTTTCAACACAATAAAAATATCCCCTCTTTAAAATTTTAAGAAATGTTGCAGTCTGTATAATGAAGAAGAGACATCCAACAATCGGCGCATGTTTTTGAGAGGAGAGGGACTTTAAAGTAAATATTAAAACAGAGCTGAGCGTAATAGCAGTTTTTATTTTGACTCATTAGGATTAATAGAATGATGCTGAGATAAGCAGCACTCAGATTGTAGGTCAAGCCTACTTTAGCTAATGTGAAATAATGACAGCGGGAGTTCCTTCCTGAGCTCTATTTATTAGTAAGTATTCATGACAGAAAGGGTGTGTGTGAGTGTGTGTGTGTGTGTGTGTGCGTGCGTGCGTGCGTGTGTGTGTAAAGTAAGTGTGTGTTCACTATGTAATTATAGCTTTAGTAAACCCCAGGCTTAGTGTGACTATTGACCTCTGATTTGTTGGGTGGATACATAATAACGATGTGTGTGTGTGTGTGTGTGTGTGTGTGTGTGTGTGTGTGTGTGTGTGTGTGTGTGTGTGTGTGTGTGTGTGTGTGTGTGTGTGTGTGTGAGCGAATTAAGGTGCCCTGTGTGCAAATTGTTCCACATACATATCAAATATTCTTCCACCCATTCCCAAAGTTATTCATTTAACCGTGTGTGAGTCTTACCAAGTCTTACCAAGTCCAGACGGTTTACATTCCCATGGTGCATTTACAGGGCAACCCGGTTTCCTAAAAAAAATTGCACTACTGGTTCTAAACAGGTATGTAAGTCAGAAGGCTGGGACCCAGGGGGCTGTGTTCTCATCTGATCATCTCTTCACTTAGTTTCATAGTTCTGTTTTTTAACTTTAAGTTCAGATTTGCTTTGCCAGACAATACTGTAGTCACACTATGAAAAACAGTGGTTTGAGACCACGGCATGACCAAAATTACTGCAACCCCATTCAATGAACTTGCGATCATGTTGCCTTTGAAACAGTTGCCCCAAAAATTGGGGACCAGATCTCTGGCCACATGCAGTCAGTTAGCATCTTTAAGCTGACTCTGGTGAGTCAAAGTGGCGACAAAATGGTAATAAAACTGAGTCAGTCTACTACCATTTTGAATGGGTTCAAGTTGGCAATTACAGTACATGAAATCTGTTGCATGTAATTGCCAACTTGACAGCAATTGACTTTGATAAATCAGTGGAAATTACAAATCTGTGGCCATCTATTGCAAGCTGATTGCCATCTACATAGACAAAAATTTACATTAAACAGTAATTCATTAGGTGTCAGAGTCCAGCCAGTACCTCATAGATTTAAAACAGAAATTCCTTCACAAATAGTGATATAGTTGTGCAGGATGGAGATTTAGCTGCAAAATGACATAGCAACTTGCTTTTATGTAGGAATACAACCACAATACAACCAGTTGCCAACTGGTTCAAGCTGAGTTGCCCATAGCAAAAAGACGTGTTGTAGACAAGTTGTGCGCATCAGTGCAGACCAACTCAGACTGATTAAAGTGTTGGCCATTTATAAATTAGATTGCATACATTTCCAAACCTTTACCAGTCGTTCTGAAAGTGATTGCAGTTCGTCTGGGTCAGACCACAATTGTTTGGTGACAGATTGCCTCCCACCAGGCGACCTGTGCAATCACTGCGACTACTTGTAATCACTCTGCGACAACAAAAAAGTTGGGCAACCAACAATTTGTTCTAGTCACAAGGAGGCTGCCACTCTGTTTTAACTCTACTGTGACTGAGTCACAAGGGACCAAAACTACTTGATTAGGTTGAGGAGAAAAATCTATTAAAATGGACCCCATTCCTTTCCTTTTCCTGAGTTTCATGGTGGCAAGCCCTGCTCTTTTTTCTAACACATTCTTTTTGATTGCCTGAAAAGAAGTTACAGCAGGAAATCTAGAAAACAAATGCAAATAAAGGTTTTAAATATCTGTGGTGCTAAGTGTGTTTCTGCAGAAGTGAGCTCACATGTCTGACTGCATGAATCTCAGTTAATAGCTCCACTGTGAGACTATAATGTTGAAATACTATATTGTAAATTATTGACATTAATCCCATTTTATGTTACTGGCTGACTCAGAAAAACAAAATTATGGTTACACTTGCTCTTCTGCTAACTGGAGATGCATTTATTTACAGAATATAAAATAGTACTCTACACAGTTTTAAGCTCTCATCAAGATCTCATCTAACTATATACAATATATATATATATATATCCCTTTCATGCATAGTGGTCACTACAGTGGACGGCTGTTCAAAGCTGTTCTTTTGTATATGCCTGTGTTTTGTTGTTATAGTTGCATATCAGTCAACGCAGTGGATGCTTGTGCATCATCCCATACACTGCTACTGACTGGCCAGTCATGGGGAGTTGCTTTTTTTTATTTTTATTTGTTATTTGAAAGAATTAACAGAATCAGGATTAGTGAATATTAGCAGTAGTGACAGTCGATCTGAGGATGCAATATCATTTTCTGTTATTGGGAGCCCAGGGAAGCCTGGGCTTCTCTGCTTAGGCTCCTGCCCCCGCAAACCGGCCCCGGATAAGCGGAAGAGAATGGATGGATGGATGGATGGATGGATGGTGTGTTAAATACACATTTTTCTGGTTGAAAAGTCAAATGCATGGTGTCCAGCTGAGTAGACATATTTGTAACTCCATGAAAAATAGGTTCATAAACAAAATTTTAATTGCATTTTTTTTCTTGCCTAAAGAGAAATAAAAACATTCAGAAAACAAAAATCTTGACTAAGGTTCTCATAATTCATGCATGAAAGGGATATATACACTGCTCAAAAAAATAAAGGGAACACTTAAACAACACAATATAACTCCAAGTAAATCAAACTTCTGTGAAATCAAACTGTCCACTTAGGAAGCAACACTGATTCACGATCAATTTCACATGCTGTTGTGCAAATGGAATAGACAACAGGTGGAAATTATTGGCAATTAGCAAGACACACTCAATAAAGGAGTGGTTCTGCAGGTGGGGACCACAGACCACTTCTCAGTACCTGTGCTTTCTGGCTGATGTTTCGGTCACTTTTGAATGATGGTGGTGCTATCACACTCGTGGTAGCATGAGACGGACTCTACAACCCACACAAGTGGCTCAGGTAGTGCAGCTCATCCAGGATGGCACATCAATGCGAGCTGTGGCAAGAAGGTTTGCTGTGTCTGTCAGCGTAGTGTCCAGAGGCTGGAGGCGCTACCAGGAGACAGGCCAGTACACCAGGAGACGTGGAGGAGGCCAAAGGAGGGCAACAACCCAGCAGCAGGACCGCTACCTCTGCCTTTGTGCAAGGAGGAACAGGAGGAGCACTGCCAGAGCCCTGCAAAATGACCTCCAGCAGACCACAATTGTGTATGTGTGTGCACAAACGGTTAGAAACCGACTCCATAAGGATGGTATGAGGGCCCAACGTCCACAGATGGGGGTTGTGCTCACAGCCCAACACCATGCAGGATGCTTGGCATTTGCCAGAGAACACCAGGATTGGCAAATTCGCCATTGGTGCCCTGTGCTCTTCACAGATGAAAGCAGGTTCACACTGAGCACATGTGACAGACGTGACAGAGTCTGGAGACACCGTGGAGCGCGATCTGCTGCCTGCAACATCCTTCAGCATGACCGGTTTGGCAGTGGGTCAGTAATGGTGTGGGGTGGCATTTCTTTGGAGGGCCACAAAGCCCTCCATGTGCTTGCCAGAGGTAGCATTAGGTACCGAGATGAGATCCTCAGACCCCTTGTGAGACCCTATGCTGGTGCGGTTGGCCCTGGGTTCCTCCTAATGCAGGACAATGCTAGACCTCATGTGGCTGGAGTGTGTCAGCAGTTTCTGCAAGATGAAGGCATTGAAGCTATGGACTGGCCCGCCCGTTCCTCATACCTGAATCCGTTTGAGCACATCTGGGACATCATGTCTCGGTCCATCCACCAACGTCACGTTGCACCACAGACTGTCCAGGAGTTGGCGGATGCTTTAGTCCAGGTCTGGGAGGAGATCCCTCACGAGACCATCCGCCACCTCATCAGGAGCATGCCCAGGTGTTGTAGGGAGGTCATACAGGCACGTGGAGGCCACACACAATACTGAGCCTCATTTTGACTTGTTTAAGGACATTACATCAAAGTTGGATCAGCCTGTAGTGTGTTTTTGCACTTTAATTTTGTGTGTGACTCCAAATCCAGGCCTCCATTGGTTAAAAAATTTGATTTCCATTGATGATTTTTGTGTGATTTTGTTGTCAGCACATTCAACTTTGTACAGAACAAAGTATTCAATGAGAATATTTCATTCATTCAGATCTAGGATGTGTCATTTGAGTGTTCCCTTTATTTTTTTGAGCAGTGTATATAAAAATCCATCCATCTTTCTGCTTATGTAATTCAGGGTTTCAGGTGGATAAAAAAAAAACAAAGAAAACAAGGAAACATTTGCGACCTGATCTGGCAAAATTATTCAGAAGTTGGAAGGCTAATTTTTAGGCCAATAACATATGAATCAGTGTGCTGTATTGCGGATCATTTCCAGGTTCACAAGATGCTCTTAGCAACAAGGGAGAGGTTGCTTACATGTTTTGAATGCTCTTATAGGCTACCAGTGATGTCAATTTTCATTTAGCTCTCCCTTGTTGCTAAGAACAACCTGTGAACCTGGAAATGACCTGCAACACAACGCACTGATTCATATGTTCCTGGCAGGGTTATTATAGTTAACGAAAACGAACGAAATAACGAAAACTGAAATTGAAAAAACATTGTCGTTAACTGAAATAAATAAAAACTAAAATTAAAAGGAAGAAACGACAACTAACTAAAACTGAATTGTGAGTTTACAAAACTAACTAAAACTAACTGAAATTATAGATATTGTTATTTTTTCAAAAGTCTTGTGGATTGATATGAAATAATTTTTTTCCTCTCTCCGAGTTTAAGCTCGGAACGCCGTCGGGCAAATGGGTGCGCATGTGCGTGCGTGCGCACACTGCGCTGCTCCTCAGAGAGTCCAATGTGGAGTGTTTTTTTTTTTTTTTTTTACTATGATAGCACAGATAGCAGCAAGTGTCTTGTTGTGGATGATGTTGTGGATGATGAAAAATGTACGGAACACTTCTTAGTCAGTATGTCTGTGTAGATTCTCAGTCATCCAGGTCATAGTAGTCTCTGGAGCTTGAAAAAGGCGACTGGACTTCTTTTTGTTTCTTGAAGACGTTTCACCTCTCATCCGAAAGGCTTCTTCAGTTCTCAACCAAATGGTGGAGAGACCCAGGTATTTAAACCCCTGTGGGCGTAGTCCCCTGGAGGTGGTTATGACCCTCTATTGATCATGTGCGTGAACACATGTGCCCAGGTGTGAAGGGGGCGTGGGTCATATTTAATCAGTGGTTTCAGTTGAAACCAATTTAGGACTCCGCTCCATTGTTTCCTGTGGCCGATTGAGGTCACTGGAACAAAGGTGTGAATGGGGGTTGAGACGTCTGGGAAGGGAGCTCAGGACAGCACTGTAAGCGGGGGAAAGTTGGTGACGTAATCCACCTCCTCTGTTCAATGATGGTTGTTCACAGTGGACATATGTGTTCACGCACATGATCAATAGAGGGTCATAACCACCTCCAGGGGACTACGCCCACAGGGGTTTAAATACCTGGGTCTCTCCACCATTTGGTTGAGAACTGAAGAAGCCTTTCGGATGAGAGGTGAAACGTCTTCAAGAAACAAAAAGAAGTCCAGTTGCCTTTTTCAAGCTCCAGAGACTTCTTAGTCAGGAAAAAAAACACCAACATTAAAGTAGACCTGAGAAGCGCACACAAGGCAGCTACGGAAACCGCTCTCATCCTACAAGGCAACCTGGCCTGCACCTCCAGAGAAACGTGACTACTCGTCGGGTCAACGCAGCCACAACGTTGTGTTTAGTTCTTGTGCGTTTCCGGCTACTTTATCAGTCAGATAATAACAATCAGGACTAATAATCAAAGCATCAATATAAGGACTCACAAATGTCAGCAAATTCCTGGAGGGAGCTGCTGAAACTATGGGAATGGACGTGAAGGAATGAAGAAAGTGAAAAAACAGGGACAAATATGTTTGCACCCTAAAAACTGAGCACAAAGAGCAAGGACCAAAAAACCCCCAGCACACAACCACAAGGTAATTAACACACACAATCCAGCTATACATGCATGAATGCTGACATGAGGTCGGACACTTCCGTAGGCTACATAGGCCGCAAAGACCCTGCAAGTCTAATCAGCGAGCATCTAACCAAGCTAGCTCCAAAACAGAAGCAGCATCAGGTGGTGAGAACATCAGGATGCAGCTGGATTTGAGCTTTGACTCCTTCAAGGAGTTTGTTTTTGTCAAACACCACATGTAGCTGTTATTAATCTGCTGCACTGAGGCTGAACTTTATTGGGAGTTTATTGTAGAATTTATCGAGTTTTGGAGTTCATATTGTTAGCAGTTTCTTCCTGTTGATGTTCATGTGTGTCTTTAATATTACACACATTTAGCATGTAGTTCTGCTGTCTGTGAACACTTGGTTGCTGAATATATTTCTTTAAAGGGTATCTTTAAAGGGTACCTGATTAAGTATGAAAATACTAAAACTAATACTGAAACTAACTAAAACTAACTAAAACTAAGCATAAAACCAAAAATAAAAACTAATAAAAATGAGCAAAACCACCCTGAAAACTAATTAAAACTAACTGAATTAGAGAAAAAAAGTAAAAACTAACTAAAACTAAACTATAATGTAAAATCCAAAACTATTATAACCCTGGTTCCTGGCCTAAGAATAAGCTCTTCTGACTTCCGACTAATTTTGCCAGATTGAGTTGCATATATTATCAGAAAGCGTGACTTAAAAAGAGGAACACTTTTAAAAGCAGAACAATCAAACCTCAAACTCACTTACACAGAAACTTTTTATTTAAAATCAGATTAAACAGATCCATGTAAATGTCTACTTCACATTTGCTCATGCCATTTGTGTTTCAACAAGACATCAGCCTGGTATATGCCGACTCCTTCCTATTTAGAGTTAGCTTGCTTGGCTACAAGACAAAGGCAGACTGGATAAAGTAGAATCAGCACACTGCTGCATCAGTTCCCATGGTTTCACCTGCCATAACCAGAGAGGAGGCGTCACAGACAAACGCAACTAAACACAGGGAATTTTTTTAAATGTCACATTTTTGTTAAAGGCAACTGTGAAATGTCTCACAAGATAGCCACAGGTAGGTAGCCACACGATGTTCAAAGTCATCACCAACAGCTTGACAAAAGTCCATTTGTTTTCCCATTAATGCCTTAAAAATACTATTAACATTGTCAATACACATACACTTATTCACCCAGGGTCCAAGCACATTGAAATTAATATGCATGTGTGGAGTGGCTACACTGACCTATCAGAAAAATCTGTGAAAGTGTGTCTCTTTCTAATGTACCTGAGTGTGTGTATGTTCTGGTAATAATGGCCTTGTGGGGACATGAATATGTTTATACAATCATGTCATGGGGACCTCCTGAAGTATGGGGACAAAAAAAAATAGGTCCCCATATAGTAAACTCTGTTAAACTCTATTAAGCACTGTTCCATCAGAAAGTTTATGAAACCAAATGGAGAGAATATGTGATTTATTTCTCTCCTTTCCTGTGCTCCTAATTGTGTGTGTGTGTGTGTGTGTGTGTGTGTGTGTGTGTGTGTGTGTGTGTGTGTGTGTGTGTGTGTGTGTGTGTGTGTGTGTCTGTGTGAAGTATACTACATCATGCATGTGCACAGAAGAGACGCTTAAAGAAAAAGATACTGTTGCTCGACCTGAGCTGATAAAAGCTTATTATGTTATCAGTGCAACAGAACAGAAAAAACTGAGTGAAGAGGAGGAGTACTCTGTGGCATTATTACTCACCAAGGCCAGGCGGGTTTTCAGGACAGGGTGGCAGTGGTTTTGGAGATGGTGTCTGAGTGTTCTCCGGCTGCATACTTGGTACCAGCTGTTCCCCTGTAGCTAGGTAGCTGGCTAAAGTTGTGTTGGGCCTGGAGAGGTTGTAATAGTAATAATGATGTCCACTCCCTGCCCCACTAATATTATTCCTGGATCCGTTGCGGCCATTGTTGAAGCGGCTGAAGAGGTCAAAGCGCTGCGAGTAAACATCAAAGTACAGGATCATCATGATAAGGAAATGGAGCAGGCAGAGCAGCAGCACACCTTTACAGATGCGCTCCAGAGTCCGGCCCAGCATCAGCCGGGTCATGGCAGAGGAATATGACCGTCCTGCGACGGCCAGCCACGACAATGCCGGCGTGGTGAGGTTAGGGGTATGCGCTCATCCCGGATATGTGAGTACTATCAGGTTACTGTTAGATCTCTGAGGAGGACGTGGTTAGTTCATACTCAACTGTCTGACTTCAGAAGGGGTCGTGGGGTCATTGATGAAAAGGGGCAGGGTACAGCATCACCTACACCTGCTTTTACTAAAATATGATTTGCCAGCTTGGTTCTGGCATGTCCTGAGAGTCCCTGCATGACAAAAGTAATCAATGCAATGGTTAGTATTTATCACAGGAGTCCTTGATCCTACAGTGGTGAATGTGGATAAGATCAATTTAAACTAAAACATAAGGTGACTTTGTGAACATGCTCATAGTGTGGTAATGTGTTTAGCTGGTCATCACCAAAGTGTCAGGCTATAGCTGCAGCCAGAATTAAAAGGCAGTCCAATCAACTCAGTGGCTCGTGCTTTGTAACTGCTGATGTCAGTGATGACATAGACGTTCATCAGTGTAAAGAAGAGGGTCAGCTGACATGTGTATTGGGTTGATCTCTTCTCATGGGTCAGTCAGACTTGGTTTATTGGATGGCGAATACAGTCCTCGTTAGTCTTGCAGCATTAAAACTGGAAAGCCTCAGTCACCTGAAAGATAAAAGTTAAATATAAGATAAGAAAGAAATACTTTCGGGTGAAGCCAAATCATTCCTAAGTTAATTTTAATCACACTAATAAATGCATTTTTTTTTTCATTAAAATGGGTGCTATGTGCTGTTAAATAGTGTTGTTTTTGGCTGCTTATTTAAACAGCAGCAGGTGACATGCCATTAATTATAGCTGCACATTTTGACTCAGTACAGTGACTTGCTGCACCATTTGCTGTATAAAATCAAACAGAGCGTCATCGATCTTCCACTGGCATTTTCAGTATTCTGTGACCTTGTCTTTATTTGTTAAAAGGACTGAAATAAATTTAAGAGTTCTCTACCCAGCAGAGAAAGATGTACACATGAGGATTTGGCAAAAACAGAATCAACAATAAAAGCATCTAGAGATGCAAACAAATACCAAGCCTTGACTGGGGCAGTTCAGCCAAATTGACATGCCAAGTCAATTTTCCAGTCAAGTGGTTTAAAAAGCATTTATGATAGAATGAGAAGGCAAGTGGGAATACACAATGCAATGAACATGTGAGCAAAAGGAGCGAAAGAGGGAGCACTTAGAGCATTCCCACAGGCGAATCTCAGTGAAGGTTTATAGCTTTTTCAATCAATAAGAGAAAGGGAGGAGATGAGGTTGAAGATGATGATAAAAAACCATGAAAAACATCAGACTTTCTGATGAAAAGAAAAAGAATTAGAGGGAAGCACAGAGGCAGGAATAGATATCTATATACAAATGCTGGTATTCTGAATGTGATATGTTGGATGAATGTCAGCTCTTAATTTCTCGAGCTGTTTTCTCTGGGAAAGTTCACAAATCTCGTAAACACTAGACTTTCAGAGAAGGTTTTGCATTAAAAAAAATAGTTCTTGTGTTGACAGCTTTCACATTGAATACAAAAGACAGTACAACCATCCTTAAGTGAAGACCTCTAAGAGTCACCCCTAAAACTATTTTAATTCCTCGAATAACTTGAATAATTCGATTATAAAAAATCCTCAAAGCAAATTTGTTGCTTCGATGCTTCATTTAAACTCTACAAGGCTCAGGTGTCTCCGTGTAAGTGGAGCGTTTCACCCGCATTAGCAAAATTAGCTCTCTGTTTTCTTCTTGTGGGTTTAATGGCAGATGGCAAACCAGCTTAGAGCTGCATTATCGCCACCTACTGGACTGGAGTGTGGATCAGGCGTCAGAAAAAAACCCCCTCAGATTCTAAAAAATTCTCTGTTGCTGCGATGGATTCCCTTTTACACTGAGTGGATCGTTGCTGACACGTTTTCTTCCACGCCTCCAGCGCTCTCTGCCATGTTTGTGTGTTGTGCTCACTCTTCTGAGAATTTCAGCTGTTATTTTTTTCTTTATTTCAGCTGTTAGCTCCCAGAACAGTTCGCTATAATCACAGTCTGCTAGCAAGCATTAGCACTAGCGATTGCTCTATAACGGAAAGACCCCCTCCCCCGTCAAAATATTTTTTATACTTTAATCCCTGAGTAGTGATTAAAAATTGACCTGCATTAGAAACTTATTTAGGAGAATGCCTGCATAAAGTATTACAACATTACGCTCATGCAGACCCTAATTTTTTAAAAAAAAATTGGTGATAACACAACAGCAGCAGGCAGCTGTTTTATGTGCAGTCTGTCTGCGCAAGCGCAAAGGGGCGGAGCCACTTTAGAGACAGTGAGCTCAGGTGGTGTGAAAGGAAATGTTTTTCTAGCATCCAAAACAGAAGCTTTTTTTTCTGTAACCACCATTAAACCTTTACTGGGAGACAGCTGGAGGTCCTTCATCAACCACTTGATCAGCAAGTGAAGAAAAGAGAACTTTGTAGCTGCTCCATCCACCACTGTTTGTTTCACACAGTGAAAAACTGCAATACGGAAGTTAAAATATGCAGATGAACTGTTAATACGAAAAAAGTATTTCTTATCCACTTACTCAATTAATCAATGGAATATTCGATAGAATACTTGATTACTAAAATAATCAATAGTTGCAGCCCTACTTGATTCATTGCTCAAATGCTATGTACACATCTTCACAGTCCAGAATCAACTTATTTAAATTTTTCAAACAAAAACTTCCACACAGAATTAAAAACTTGGAGCAGATGTTAGCATGTTCACTGATAAAGAATTTTAAAATTGATAGTGGATTTTTAAGTATATTGGAAAATATAATTTTTTCATCCAGTGCTATACACTAACCTTCCACTTTGTTAGGTACACCTGCTGAACTGTTCATTAACACAAATATCCAATCAGTCAATCACGTGGTCCTAAAAAGAGAAAACACCCAATGAGTGGTAGTTTTCTTGGCAAAAATGCCAGACTGCTTTGAGATGATATGAAGGCAACAGTAACTCAAACAGCCATTTGTTACAACCAAGCAAACCTTGAAGAAGATGGGCAATAGTAGCAGATGACCACAGTGGATGCCACTACTCTCAGCTATGAACAAGAAACTGAGGTTACAATTCACACAGACTCACCAAGACTGCATAAAATAACACCAGAATAATGTTGCCTGGTCTGACGAGGCTTCTATTGAATTGATATCTCAGTCCAATAGAGTACCTCTAGGATGTGGTGCAAAGGGAGACTCACATCATGGATGTGCAGCAGACAACTCTGCATCAAATGTGTGATGCCATTATGGACCAAAATCTCAGAAGAATGTTTCCAGTACTTTGTTGAGTCTTTGTCACAAAGAATTGATGAAATTCTGAAGGTAAAAAGGGGTCCAACCCAGTACTAGAACGGTGTACCTAATAAAGTGCCAGGTGAAAGTAGTCTGACTATACTATCATCCCTTTGTGAGAATGTCAATACACTGGATTAGCATGCGCTCATGAAGGTACCACTACCAACCCTCCAGAGTACATACTACTGCTGCTGGTGAAAGAAACACACCTGTGAGTTTATCTGATAAGAAAAAAATCATAAGCTATTGCCTGTCAGCGGTAGAGCCACAAAAAATGCTTCTCAGTTTAAACCAAAACTGGCAATTACATTCAAGGTGATTAACTGATCACTGAAATGTCACAAAATGATTCTAATAAAAAATGCACACAGTGTTTTCCAAAAGCCCGAGAGGGCTTTCGGAAAGTTTCCTTTAGCTGACCAATAACCCAGGCGCATTTACTTACCATTACATAATACGGAAAGCATCAAAGGTTCTCAGTTGCAAAGGAGATGTCATTTTTTACAAGTAAAATCACTTGAATTATTAATAATCAGCATAGCTGACTGAGTTTCTGTTGATTGAGGAACTAATCCTTTCAGGTCTAATGAGGCTTTCAGACAGGAAATGACAAAGGCATTTCTGTGCTCTGAAACCCATTATTTCCAATGGCTTGCGCTAAGCAGAGCACAGTGCACCACTCAGTAATTTGTACAGTCAAACTTCAGCTGAGGTTAGAACACTTCACACTGTGACAAATGCACACATGGCTAGTAAAAAATCCAACCACCAGGCAGGGAAGGCGAAACGGAGGAAAGGTTTCTCTGAATTATATGATGTAAGTATAAAAAACTTAAGAGGAAAACCCCTTTTTTGGAGAAAGGCTTCCAACCAAGAAGATATGCCAGGTGTGTGTTTTAACAGTTAAGTAGATTGCTATATACAGAAAATATGTGTAAACACAGCTTATTGTATATCTCTTATTTGTTCAACCCCATAGCTCCAAAGTTCATTCAAGAATTTTCAAATTAAGGAAATAAGGAAAAGAAATACAATTTTCATACATAATGTTAAATTGCAATATTGACTTAGTCCCCTGTTTTGAAAACTACACCTAATTTGCTCTGTCCTTTGTGGCTCCCTTGAATGGTGTGCTGAACCCAGCAGCAAGTACAGCACATGTTGCATCCTTAAATGGGCTTTAAGACTGGACCCGTCTTTGTTTAGACAATATTTATGTTTGTATTTATTTAGAATTCTAATAATTTCTCTTTTTGTAAAATGAAAAAAATATAAGTCTAAGTTCCAAAAAAGAAAAACTTTATCAGCCAGAAAAATAACATTTTCAAATAATGACCTGACCAGCCGCTAAAGTCCAGTCTTCTGTTCGATGCTGTACCATCTGCCACTTCTGCTTTACTGTCGGTTCTGATGCTGAGTCCTGAGGCAAAATGTAATAATTTTAAACACATGTTGGGTGACTGAGTTGATGGCTGCGGCCTGTCCAAAAAGTTGGCTGCTTCTCGCTGTCTTTTGTCTGTGGGCAGCAAAGTTAAAACTGCCAGGACTGAGCCTCGAGGGTGCATGTGTGAATGATGTGTCTGTGAATGTGTGTGTGCAACTTGCCAGTTAATGAGATGGATTTCTGCTGACCGAAGGACCCGGACACTGCATGTCAGTCACACCATAATGCTTATGCGAGGCAGGATTTATTTCCCAGTCGTGCTGCTCTTCACTGGCCAAACGGGCCGACGTGTAATGTATCAGGGGTAAATTTTTCAAACATGCAGTCAGGCAGTTGGATAGATAATCAGTCAGACAGACTGAAGAGTTTTGCCCCATTTTCTGCTTCAGCTGCAGAGCTCAGGGACAAAAGGGTTGCCACTGGTGTCGAGTAGGTAGCAAAGTGTTTGAGAGTCAAGTGTAGCACTCAGCAGCAGCAAAACAAAAGAAATAAATCTGGAGACAGGATTGAGATTCTGTTTTTCCCTGGATGGCCAGCTGCACAGCATTTATCAAAGATCAATGTAGATAGCATGCACATCAGTGCTTTTTCTCTCACGTGGGATACAAAACAAAGTCCATGGGCGCTAAATCCATCTAAAGATCCGCTTATTTATTTGCTAACATTTCGTTCAACTGACTTTTCTTTAAACAAGCATACCGGTAGGTTTGTTTTGAAAAAGGTCAACAGCCCGAAACAAAAGAGGAAATCTTTCAGCTTCTTTTTGGTGCTTGTCTCTCCAACTCAGTGTCACATCCTGGGCCGTTTGCCCAGCATTTTGTGTTTAGTTTATTTCCTGAGCTTCTCCTCCCAGTATGTTTGTCTTGTGTTTCCTAGTGTTGTGATATGTCTGCGTCTCTGTCCTGAGTCTGTGCCTGTTCCCCGTGTTTAGTCAGTATGTTCCTTGGTTTGTCACTTCCTGTTTATTTTGACAGTCTGGTTTTCCTGTGCTTTGTGTTCAGCTTTGCTTCCCCTGTGTAATTAGTTTCATTTGCCTCACCTGTTGTTCCCTGCTGTTTCCTCTTGCCCTGATTACCCAGTGTGTATTTAAGCCCTCAGTTTCCATGTGTTCCTTGTCGCGTCGTTGATGTTTTGTGCCCGCATGTTCCTGTGTTCCCTGTGCCTGCCCTTCGTCTCCCTGTGCCTCCCTTCCAAGGTTTTTGTATTTGTGTTTCCCCGTTGAAATAAATCCCCTTTTTAGTTATGTTTGCTTCTGGAGTCCTTCATGTGAGTCCTTCCTCGTCCGTTTCCTCCCCGGCCATGACAGAACGACGCGACCATACTAAAGACCAGGCTAGCTCCGGCTACTTCAACGGCACTCGTCTGGCGCTGGGGGGCCCAGCATTTCAGAACAGTGCCCGTCAGCGTCCTTCATCTGCGGCTCCGCTCACTGGCTTCCCCCTTCCACTGCAGTCGCGGCGGCCACGGAGGAGGGGGAGTTCCCGGCAGCATCGGTGGGGGGCCCCCCCAGCCCCGAGCGGTATAACGCCGCGGATATTGTCACAGCGTCATGCGCAAACTGAGACTGACTCCAGTATCACAACCGTTTGGGATAAGGGGCTTTCTCACACCACCAGCTGCCAGCCAGATCTCTCTTGGCTACCCGCCGATGTAGAGATAATCGATTCTCCCCTGATGGTGGACATTTTGGAGGCAGAAACTCATGCATCTCGGCCCAACAGAACAAAACAACCCACTAACAAGGACAGACGTTCACAGGACCCCGCTGCTTTTCCCCTCCCTGAGGTGGCAAAGCAGACCATCATTCGGTGGGTGGACTCGTTGGTCTTTGAGCTGCTGTCTGACCCATGCGAGATTGAGCAAAAAGCTATCACAGCCAAACTGCAAGGGCTAGTGTGTGACCATCCTTGGCTGCTGGACTCTCTGCATGGGCTCGTGAAAGACTTTGTCATCACCACCCTTCATCCACAGCCAGCGCCACAGACCTCAGCTGTAGCTCCAGCCTTCTCGTCTCCCCAGTCAGCTGTAGCGCCAGCTCCTCCTCAGTCGCAGTGTTCCCAGTCAGCTGTAGCGCCAGCTCCTCCTCAGTCGCAGTGTTCCCAGTCAGCTGTAGCTCCAGCTCCTCCTCAGTCGCAGTGTTCCCAGTCAGCTGTAGCTCCAGCTCCTCCTCAGTCGCAGTGTTCCCAGTCAGCTGTAGCTCCAGCTCCTCCTCAGTCGCAGTGTTCCCAGTCAGCTGTAGCTCCAGCTCCTCCTCAGTCGCAGTGTTCCCAGTCAGCTGTAGCTCCAGCTCCTCCTCAGTCGCAGTGTTCCCAGTCAGCTGTAGCTCCAGCTCCTCCTCAGTCGCAGTGTTCCCAGTCAGCTGTAGCTCCAGCTCCTCCTCAGTCGCAGTGTTCCCAGTCAGCTGTAGCTCCAGCTCCTCCTCAGTCGCAGTCTCAGACCCCTCAGTTAGCTCCAGCTCCCTCTGCTCACCCTGCTCCCGCTCCCTTGGCTCCAGCTCCCCCTGCACCCGTACCTGTTCCGCGGGTGGGGGCAGCCACGGACGGGCTGACCTCTGCACCCGTACCTGTTCCGCGGGTGGGGGCAGCCACGGACGGGCTGACCTCTGCACCCGTACCTGTTCCGCGGGTGGGGGCAGCCACGGACGGGCTGACCTCTGCACCCGTACCTGTTCCGCGGGTGGGGGCAGCCACGGACGGGCTGACCTCTGCACCCGTTCCTGTTCCGCGGGTGGGGGCAACCAGGTCCAAGCCTTCGCATCGGTTTTCTGTGTTAGCTGCAGCAGCAGGGTCTCAGTCAGCTCTAGCTCCAGTCGCTCTCCCTCGCCTTCAGTCAGCTCCAGTAACTCTTCCTCGGTCCCCAGTGTCAGCTGTTTCAGTGCCCTCTCAGTCAGTTCCCTCAGCCCCTGTCTTAGTTCCTTCGGTTTTGGTCCCAGTTCCCTCAGCTCCTGCTCCTTCTGTAGCTCCAGTAGTGTCAGCTCCCTCTCAGGCCCCAGTGTCAGCTAGCTCTCGGTCTGTTTCCACGCAGCCAGATCTCCCTAGCTCTCGGTCTGTTTCCACGCAGCCAGATCCCCCTAGCTCTCGGTCTGTTTCCACGCAGCCAGATCTCCCTAGCTCTCGGTCTGCTTCCACGCAGTCTGCTCTCTCTCGCTCGCAGTCTGTTTCCACGCAGCCAGATCTCCCTAGCTCACAGCCCGCTCTCTCTGGCTCCCGGCCTGCTTCCACGCAGCCAGTCGTCTCCCGGCCTGCTTCCACGCAGCCAGTCGTCTCCCGGCCTGCTTCCACGCAGCCAGTCGTCTCCCGGCCTGCTTCCACGCAGCCAGTCGTCTCCCGGCCTGCTTCCACGCAGTCCCCTGCACCTCGGCTATTCCTCGAGCAGCCCCTGCTGCTCAATAAAGCAGCAGTGTGCCCTGTTCCGCGGTCCCAGCCTACGCATCCGGTGCCTCACTATGTAGGCCCCGTTCAGCCCATGGGCTCAGCTCACTCCAAGCCGATGGGGGTCTCCGCTCATTCCGAGCCGATGGGGGTCTCCGCTCAGTCCGAGCGCTCCGCGCCAGAGGGCCCCGCTCAGTCCGAGCCGATGGGGGTCTCCGCTCAGTCCGAGCCAGGGGGTCCCGCTCAGTCCGAGCCGATGGGGGTCTCCGCTCAGTCCGAGCGCTCCGCGCCAGAGGGTCCCGCTCAGTCCGAGCCGATGGGGGTCTCCGCTCAGTCCGAGCCAGGGGGTCCCGCTCAGTCCGAGCGCTCCGCGCCAGAGGGTCCCGCTCAGTCCGAGCGCTCCGCGCCAGAGGGTTCCGCTCAGTCCGAGCCGATGGGGGTCTCCGCTCAGTCCGAGCGCTCCGCGCCAGAGGGTCCCGCTCAGTCCGAGCCAGGGGGTCCCGCTCAGTCCGAGCACTCCGCGCCAGAGGGTCCCGCTCAGTCCGAGCCGATGGGGGTCTCCGCTCAGTCCGAGCGCTCCGCGCACGAGGGTCCCGCTCAGTCCGAGCCGATGGGGGTCTCCGCTCAGTCCGAGCGCTCCACGTCACCCGAGGGTTCCCCACCAGAGCCCGGGGTCACCCCTCCTCGTCGCCGCCACCGCTGGGAGCGCGGTCGGCCTCCAGTGACCCCTCCTCGTCGCCGCCGCATGCCGCGCGGTCGGCCTCCAGTGACTCCCCCTCGTCGTCGCCGCCGCCGCTGGGAGCGCGGTCGGCCTCCAGTGACTCCCCCTCGTCGTCGCCGCCGCCGCTGGGAGCGCGGTCGGCCTCCAGTGACTCCCCCTCGTCGTCGCCGCCGCCGCTGGGAGCGCGGTCGGCCTCCAGTGACTCCCCCTCGTCGTCGCCGCCGCCGCTGGGAGCGCGGTCGGCCTCCAGTGACTCCTTCTCGTCCTCGTCGCCGCTGGGAGCGCGGTCGGCCTCCAGTGACTCCTTCTCGTCCTCGTCGCCGCTGGGAGCGCGGTCGGCCTCCAGTGACTCCTTCTCGTCCTCGTCGCCGCCGCCGCTGGGAGCGCGGTCGGCCTCCCTCGTTGGGATTTTGCTTTGTGGCCCCTTGGCCTCTGCGGCCTCCTGAACTGTGTGTTTTTTGTTTTTGGATTTCCCACTGACTCCCCTGAACTGTGGACTGTTTTTTCCCCTGCTGTTTTTTGTTTTGTCATAGCTCCTGGACTGTTCCTTGTTTCGACCCCCTGTTTTGGACATTGGAGCTCTCCGGCCTTGTGCCGTCGCGGTTTGTTTCATCCGGTTGTTTTTTTTTTGCTTCTCGTCCCCGTGTTTTGTTCTTGTTTGGACTGTGTTGCCTCTGCTCTGCCTCATTTTGATGCCCCCTGTTGGACTGTCTCTGGCCTTGTGCCGTCGCCTTTTGTTCTGGTCCTGTGTTTTTGTTTTCTTCCTGTACGGGTTTGATTTGTTTTGTTCACGCCCTGTGATTTCTGTTTTGCTCCCTGTCTTTGTTTTTGTTTCGGGCCCTCCCTCCTGGTCCCCCGCCTCCCGCCCTTGTCTGGTTTTGTTTTCTGGTTTTGGCCGTCGGGAGCCGGCCTTTAAGGGGGGGGTACTGTCACGTCCTGGGCCGTTTGCCCAGCGTTTTGTGTTTAGTTTATTTCCTGAGCTTCTCCTCCCAGTATGTTTGTCTTGTGTTTCCTAGTGTTGTGATATGTCTGCGTCTCTGTCCTGAGTCTGTGCCTGTTCCCCGTGTTTAGTCAGTATGTTCCTTGGTTTGTCACTTCCTGTTTATTTTGACAGTCTGGTTTTCCTGTGCTTTGTGTTCAGCTTTGCTTCCCCTGTGTAATTAGTTTCATTTGCCTCACCTGTTGTTCCCTGCTGTTTCCTCTTGCCCTGATTACCCAGTGTGTATTTAAGCCCTCAGTTTCCATGTGTTCCTTGTCGCGTCGTTGATGTTTTGTGCCCGCATGTTCCTGTGTTCCCTGTGCCTGCCCTTCGTCTCCCTGTGCCTCCCTTCCAAGGTTTTTGTATTTGTGTTTCCCCGTTGAAATAAATCCCCTTTTTAGTTATGTTTGCTTCTGGAGTCCTTCATGTGAGTCCTTCCTCGTCCGTTTCCTCCCCGGCCATGACACTCAGTCCTTTATCATCTTTCTCTCTCTGGGAGCAGGGATTGTGTAGATGGCAGACAAAGTGCTCACCTTCAATTTAATATGTAAATGTAAATTACGGAGGAACAACACGGCCAGGAATTAAATAATTACATCTATAAAACTTGTAAAACTCAGAGTATGGAGATATACCAGGGAGAGAGAGGAAAAGAGACAGAAAAAGGTAGAGAAACAGAGCCTTTATGTAACAAGTTTATTCAAGGATCCCAGAAACTCCCTTTTTAACAACAGCAATAAATTTCATAACAGTCTCTGATCACATCATGTCTGCCAAGGAACCCACAGAGAAATACTGTTAAAATATGTGAAGTGAAATATACCTGCTTGTTTAAATCTCTGTTAAGTTTCAAGCCTGAAAAAGACAGTCCAGATCAACCAAAGAGAGGATGGGTCACAGAAGGTCAAAGAGATTAGAAATTAAAACAAAGATTTGGATAGGTGAAAATGATAAATGACAATGCAATCAACGCACTGTCTTAGACAAGTCATGGATCCAGTAGACCTGAGGAATGGTCCAATGAGGCCAGTTTTTATTACACACTGTCTCTTACCGGAGATTAGCATGCTCACTAATCTCTATGTGAAGCTGCAGAAAGTACAACTCACTCTTAAATGGGTTGTGGATTAATTATAATACTGCAACTTTGAAAGAGGGTGTAGCTACAGTGAGCTTATTGGATTAAGAGATGTGTTTGACAAAAGCAAACTTCCTGAGCTCTGATGGTGCCAAAATGTTTGTATGGAAAACCTTTCACGTTGGGCTTGGACGTCAATATGAAAAGCTGGCTCTGGCTCACAAAGCAAATGCCTTCCTGACTCAAAAACTCTTTTTAAATTCCAAAAAAGAAAATAATATACAGCCACTGGAGTCATTATAGACCAAATTATAAACTGATATAATCTCATGCATAAAGTATGGAATGAACTGGTTAAGAAAATGGGTGGATGGATGGATGGATGATTATTGGGAGTGGATGGATTATTACCAATGATAGTAATGGGTTATAAGGTACCATACATTTACATGATTATGACTGGAGTAAGTAGTCAGCTAGTGACTTAACAACAGCTGGATGACTATAAAGTAATATATTTTCAGATTTGTTATGCAATGTCAAAGTACTAAACATTTGCTGATTTTATCTTTCTAAAAATCTGCTACTTAACTGACCAGACCAATATCTCAGAGGTTTAACTGACTTGATGCTATACTCTGATTAAAAAGATAAAATCTTTTGAGCTGTATATTTTAATGGTAATGCTACTTTTGTGTTTTCATGTGTTGTTTTAACCCTCGTATCCCTAATTTCTTAAAACACCTTTTTAAACTTGTCATTTAAAATGGACTGATGGATGTACAAACAGAGCAGTGGTACAACACTAAATTTATAACACTGCGCTATGACAGATACATCTGTAGGTTAGAAAGCATTTTTTTCTTGTTCGCCTGGGTAGTGCATTTTGAAATCTCTGCCAGTGGAAGTTGCAACAGCAGTAACAGGAGGCACAGCAGGCATTTCCAAATAGCTTCTTCACAACAGAAATTTACCACTATATCATGGAAGTATCAGTCAATAGAGGGGTATATTGCAGCTATTACAGCACAATAAAGCATGCCTCACTTTTCCTTAGATACATAAGCAGCCAATCAAATTACTATGTTCAGTTTGCCATTCAGTAAACTGATACATAAACCCCAAACTCAAACAAATTTTCCAATCAAAGCTATATAAATTATCACTATCATGCTTTGAATTTCTTTACATATGATTCTTCAGAGAGATATATATTGACAAAATGGTTCTATGCCTATGTTATACATGGCCAAAGTTTCAAATAACAAGCTCGGTGTACCTCTTAGCCAAAAGTTCATGATTTAGATTGCTCAAAATGCTCAGTTTCACACAGAGAGGAGATATTAATATGGTCATAGTTGTTACTCTTAAACTCATCAACTCACATTCAGTCATCAAATCTTTTGCCTTTGTGAAATTTAAATAAACTTAAAATCTGAAACGAATCTAATCCATCTGAATTGCGCGCCTCCAAGGTTATCATGCAAGCCTATTTTCTGTTTTTTTTTTCTGCACTGTGTAACTAAAATAATGAAATGGTTGCACTGATACTAAAAATAGTTTTGGCCTCATTTCTTCCACAGAAAATTGACCAAAGAAACCCCTGCAAGAATGTAAAAAGATCCAGTAAATCCATATTAGTTAAATCAGTATCCACCCCAAGTTATGTCTTAAGTACATGCAGATTAATAAAGAGTTGTATAAAAATTAAAGGACAATTAAATAATGTTTTATTTAATATTGAACTACATTGTAACTGCTTAATAATTATTTTCTCTAATAAATTATCAGCTGGATACATACAGTATTTTTCTCCTAGAAGTCTTCAGTTTTTTAACTAAAAACAAGTATGTAGCCGTTGCAGATGTTAAACTCATTGCTGGGTACTTGTTTAAAATATAAGAATGAATGTACTAGTTGGAAAACTTTTTCGCAATATAGCATTAGCCTATATTAGCTAGATACAAAACTCTGCGAGCAAAATATTTCAACAGCAAAATCAAGAGTCGCCACCTAAAAACGACAAACTGCATTTGTTAATTTTTCTGTGAATTCAAAGACACGCCATCTAAATCTTCCCTGAAATTATTCCATTGGAAGTAAAACAGTAACTGGATGTAGCAGGTCTGGAAGCAATCATGGATCAAATTAGTTATATGTCTTAATTTATGAATTATAATTTTCCGCTGTTAATCCTTTCACATGCAGCCTCTGAAACACTGCGGAGCTTAGCCATTGCACTTTTGTGCCTGCCTTTGCAAGAGAGCTGTTCATGTACACATTAACAGATATACTCTCACAGCCCAGAGTCATACCTATGTGAACCCTTGAAATAAGTGGAAATTTATGTTAGCATAGAAACACAGCAGGGGATACTCAAAAACATGAAATTGAGATTAACTAGAAGAACAGAACAAGTACACATGAATCAGAGATGGTACATTTAAGCAAAACCAGCAGTCAGTCAAGTCAAGCCACGAAGTTGCAATATATAAGACAAGCCATTGGTTTGTTGTAGTAAAGAGAGTGAATTGAGTGTGAAAGCAAAACTGCTGATTAACCGATTGATCTACGTTCTTACCCTCACCTATGGGCTCGAGCTCTGGGTAGTGACTGAAAGAATGAGACTGCTGATACAACCAATGGAAATGAGCTTGCTCCAAAGGGTGTCTAGCGATAGGGTGAGCAGCTAGGTAAAGAAGAGGTTCAGAATAGAGCTGCTACCCCTCCACATCGTAAAGACTCAGTTGAGGTGGTTCAGGCATTTGACTAGGATGTCTCCTGGACACCTTCTAGATTAGGTGTTTTGGGCATGTCCATTTGGGAGGAGATGCTGGCACAGACTCAGGACATGTTGAAGAGATTATGTCTCTCAGCTGGTGGGTGAGGTGGCTGGGGAGAATGAGGTGCAGGCATCTTTGCTTATACTGCTGTCCCTGTGACACGGATGGGTGTAAGAAAATGAATGGATGAATGTGAGATGAGGTTAAAACTTTCTGCGTAACTACACTAACATTGGCAGGAATTTCGAGACACTACACTTATTTAATTTTCTGGTCCTGTCACATTAATGTAATGGATTCCTCTTTCAAGCATTACACACTCACTACACACACATATCAAAAAGCACATTTAGATGAAGTGCCAACTAAAGCTAGCAGAATGTCGACAACATCTGTATCTTAAAATTTTAATTGGCTGCCAGACGGGTGGCAAGTCTGGTAATTTGTGTGGGTGCATAATTCATCGAGTCGAGGCCAAGCATATGCTGGAAGGAGAGATGGTCTCTGACTGAACAGGGGGCTTTTAATGTGAAGAGATAACTCAAAACAAAACATCACATCACTGTCACATAGTTTCAGATTAATGACTTTATCCAAACATTGGGAAAACAAGAACCCCGCAATGGAAGTCACAATAAACCACCAATTCAAAGTTTCCAGGAAAGAGCTCCTTTTTATTCTCCGCTGTTAACCACTGGTCAGCGCCAATGGAAAATTTGTGGGTTGGATTTAGACTCAGCTACAGCTACAGTATACTCAGGGCCAAAGGGTCAAAGAAAGTGTATGGGGAATTTTAAATAACGTTTTAGTGATGATTTCCCAAACTTAGTCCCATCAGTCCAGAGCAGGGTTCAGCTTCAGTAAATGTCATTGTGGGAGGCTGAGGAAGCTGTAAGTGTAAATGAAAAGATTTATAAATTCTTTCTTTGACTCCCACTATAGTTTGTCTCTTCCCTTTAGCACACTGACCTCACTGCCATATACCCATCTCTTTCTAACTAAGCATGCTGACTTGTCAGTTATTCTAAAATGCAGCCATGCTTCACATTCCCCACAAAGACAAGGACACAAAAGGAATGTTATTTTCAGACATCAATTAATTCATTCGAAAATGTGAAATGTGAACCTTTGGTTGTCCTCTTACAACAGGGGGCCACATATGCGCAAAGAGAAGTAGTTATAACAACTTCATTTCCAACAATGTTGTACATGTCAGTGTCATATATAAGTGCAGGTTTCAGATATTCTGCAATATATGACACCCACTTCCCACTTGAACATAAGCAAACAAAAGACCAAATTTAACAGTAATTTTAAATGTTCTGTGACATGTTAACAGCAAAACCAGTGTTTAGATGTATTTTCTTTAATATTTTAAAGAGCCAATGCTCCAATAAAAAAAAAATTTTAAACTAAAAAACAAAGCAAATGGATCGCCCTGTCATCAAAAACATAGGACCATTTAAAAAAAAAAACACACACACACCGCTGTTACTACTTTTTATCAGTATTATGCAATTGTGGTGATTTTAGACAAGTTACTGCGTCTTGATGTTTGCATGATCATAATAAAGCACCCCTGGGTGTTTTCTTCATACACATGCAACTGCTATTTTCTTTGCAACAGCTTCTACCTGTTCTCTCAGCCTTCTTCACACCTCCAATTGCTGCAGGCTGTGTTCCTACCAGATGCGTTTCAGTATATCACGCAGAGGTGCAACACTGACACACCATCCAACATGGAATTACCTTCACTGTTAGATAATACAGAAAAAATGTGTCACTATAACAATTTTTAAAATAAAGTTTTAATTTGGTTTCATGGCTGAGCCACAGACAAGCGCGTGTCAAGGGAACGTCAGGATGGACACAAGATCAACTTACTGAAACACACGAAGTTTCAAGGATTAAGGTAAGTAAAAGCAATCCACCTGGGGAAGATAAAGCACTGTGCAAAATTCTTGAGCCACCCATCCTTTCTTTATATTTTGCTTCCAAGAAGCCAGACTTTCTTGTAACTTTTTTAAAGTGCTCTTGAGCAATAGTTCTCCAGGCTTTCTGAAAATCGATCTATAAATGCAGATAAATTGTTCTTCTTCACATCCTGTACTTCTATCCATTTGCCATAATTGAGCTGAACATATCAAGTAAATTAAGAATATTAGATTGTACTGTATACACGCCTTGATCTTCCTGTCAGTGCAATCACCACTGATCACTTCTAATAGGGTTTAATGCAACAAAGAATAAGGGTTTCTTTTCCCAGCAGCAATGAGAGATTTTTCACCACTACACACATCCATAAACACATTTACAGTTTGTACTGGAAAACATATTGATATAATGCATAACCCACCTCCTCACCCCATCGCAAGTATACTTTTAAACATTATGTCTGTGTAGATTCTCAGTCATCCAGGTCATAGTAGTCTCAGGAGCTTGAAAAAAGGACTTTTTTTGTTTCTTGAAGACGTTTCACCTCTCATCCGAAAGGCTTCTTCAGTTCTCAACCAAATGGTGGAGAGACCCAGGTATTTAAACCTCTGTGGGCGTAGTCCCCTGAAGGTGGTTATGACCCTCTATTGGTAAACACATGTGCCAAGGTGTGAAGGGAGTTGTAGGTCATTCAATCAGTGGTTTCAGTTGAAACCAATTTAGAACTTTGCTCCACTGTTTCATGTGGCCTATTGAGGTGGCTAGGTGCCACCCCTTTGAAAGAACCAAGAGCTTTACTTTCCTTCACTTTCAAAGGGGTGGCACCTAGCCACTTGTACAGATATGTGGATGACACCTGGGTCAAAATCAAAACCCAAGAAGTAGAAGCCTTCATTTGTCACATCAACTCAGTGGATAAATACATACGGAGCTTGAAAAAAGGCGACTGGACTTCTTTTTGTTTCTTGAAGACGTTTCACCTCTCATCCGAAAGGCTTCTTCAGTTCTCAACCAAATGGTGGAGAGACCCAGGTATTTAAACCCCTGTGGGCGTAGTCCCCTGGAGGTGGTTATGACCCTCTATTGATCATGTGCTTGAACACATGTGCCCAGGTGTGAAGGGGGCGTGGGTCATATTTAATCAGTGGTTTCAGTTGAAACCAACTTAGGACTCCGCTCCATTGTTTCCTGTGGCCTATTGAGGTCACTGGAACAAAGGTGTGAATGGGGGTTGAGACGTCTGGGAAGGGAGCTCAGGACAGCACTGTAAGCGGGGGAAAGTTGGTGACGTAATCCACCTCCTCTGTTCAATGATGGTTGTTCACAGTGGACATAGATGGCTTCTTTCACTCCTCTTTCAAACCATCTGTTTTCCCTGTCCAAAATGTGGACATTGGCATCCTCAAAAGAGTGCCCTTTTTCCTTCAGATGCAGATGTACTGCTGAATCTTGTCCTGTCGAAGTGGCTCTTCTATGTTGTGCCATTCGTTTGTGAAGAGGCTGTTTGGTTTCACCAATGTAGAGGTCCGAGCACTCTTCACTGCACTGAACAGCATACACTACATCGCTGATCTTGTGTTTGGCGGGTTTGTCCTTGGGATGAACCAGTTTTTGTCTTAGGGTGTGACTTGGTTTGAAGTATACTGAGATGTCATGCTTGGAGAAAATTCTTCTGAGTTTCTCTGACAAGCCTGACACATATGGGATGACAATGTTGTTCCTCTTGTCCTTCCCATTCTCTGTACACACATTAAGAAAGCCCTCAAAACATGCGGTTACCCCAACTGGGCCTTCATCAAATCAGCTAAGATGCACAGGAATGAAGGCCAAACACAAACTACAGAGAATGGGAAGGACAAGAGGAACAACATTGTCATCCCATATGTGTCAGGCTTGTCAGAGAAACTCAGAAGAATTTTCTCCAAGCATGACATCTCAGTATACTTCAAACCAAGTCACACCCTAAGACAAAAACTGGTTCATCCCAAGGACAAACCCGCCAAACACAAGATCAGCGATGTAGTGTATGCTGTTCAGTGCAGTGAAGAGTGCTCGGACCTCTACATTGGTGAAACCAAACAGCCTCTTCACAAACGAATGGCACAACATAGAAGAGCCACTTCGACAGGACAAGATTCAGCAGTACATCTGCATCTGAAGGAAAAAGGGCACTCTTTTGAGGATGCCAATGTCCACATTTTGGACAGGGAAAACAGATGGTTTGAAAGAGGAGTGAAAGAAGCCATCTATGTCCACTGTGAACAACCATCATTGAACAGAGGAGGTGGATTACGTCACCAACTTTCCCCCGCTTACAGTGCTGTCCTGAGCTCCCTTCCCAGACGTCTCAACCCCCATTCACACCTTTGTTCCAGTGACCTCAATAGGCCACAGGAAACAATGGAGCGGAGTCCTAAGTTGGTTTCAACTGAAACCACTGATTAAATATGACCCACGCCCCCTTCACACCTGGGCACATGTGTTCAAGCACATGATCAATAGAGGGTCATAACCACCTCCAGGGGACTACGCCCACAGGGGTTTAAATACCTGGGTCTCTCCACCATTTGGTTGAGAACTGAAGAAGCCTTTCGGATGAGAGGTGAAACGTCTTCAAGAAACAAAAAGAAGTCCAGTCGCCTTTTTTCAAGCTCCAGAGACTACTATGACCTGGATAACTGAGAATCTACACAGACATATAAATACATACGTTTTACCAGGGAGGACACCAGAGATAACAAGTTACCATTCCTGGACTGTGCAGTGCTTATCGAGGAAGATGGAAGCCTCAACATTGAAGTTTACTGGAAAGATGTTAGATGTTAGATTCAACTCATTGTCATTGTGCGCACAAGGCACACAACGAAATGATCGTTCCAGATCACTCATCCAGAGACAAGCATCTGCGGTCATGCAGCCAGAGACCGGCGCTACCGTTTTGGAAGCCCACACACACAGACCAGTATCTCCTTTTTGACTCCCACCACCCTCTGGAACACAGACTTTGGGTGATCAGGACCCTACAACACTGGGCAGAAAATGTTCCCTCTAAGGCAGAAGGGAAACAAAAGGAACACACACATATTAAGAAAGCCCTCAAAACATGTGGTTACCCCAACTGGGCTTTCATCAAATCAGCCAAGATGCACAGGAATGAAGGCCAAACACAAACTACAGAGAATAGGAAGGACAAGAGGAACAACATTGTCATCCCATATGTGTCAGGCTTGTCAGAGAAACTCAGAAGAATTTTCTCCAAGCATGACATCCCAGTATACTTCAAACCAAGTCACACCCTAAGGCAAAAACTGGTTCATCCCAAGGACAACACCCCCCCCAACACAAGATCAGCAATGTAGTGTATGCTGTTCAGTGCAGTGAAGAGTGCTCGGACCTCTACATTGGAGAAACCAAACAGCCTCTTCACAAACGAATGACACAACATAGAAGAGCCACCTCGACAGGACAAGACTCAGCTGTACATCTGCATCTGAAGGAGAAAGGGCACTCTTTTGAGGATGCCAGTGTTCACATTTTGGGCAGGGAAGACAGATGGTTTGAAAGAGGAGTGAAAGAAGACATCTATGTCCACTGTGAACAACCATCATTGAACAGAGGAGGTGGATTACGTCACCAACTTTCCCCCGCATAAAATGCTGTCCTGAGCTCCCTTCCCAGACGTCTCAACCCCCATTCACACCTTTGATCCAGTGACCTCAATAGGCCACATGAAACAATGGAGCGAAGTCCTAAATTGGTTTAAACTGAAACCACTGATTGAATGACCCACGCCTCCCTTCACACCTTGGCACATGTGTTTATGCACACGAACAATAGAGGGTCATAACCACCTCCAAGGGACTACGCCCACAGGGGTTTAAATACCTGGGTGTCTCCAGCATTTGGTTGAGAACTGAAGCCTTTCAGATGAGAGGTGAAACGTCTTCAAGAAACAAAAAGAAGTCCAGTCGCATTTTTTCAAGCTCCAGAGACTTTTAAACATAAAACCAAGTCTTATCCCTCAAACAACCCTATAAATAAGGCGTTAAAAAGGCTGTACTGGCCAAGACATCCTTACTCACAGTATCAAAATTTCACACAGAGAGCCATACAAGCATAAAGACACACTCACACGCAGCATCATGAGTCTCCAGCTCTTTAGCAGATGTTCTCAGTGCAGCCCTCAGGCTGTAAGCCTTGTATCGTTTATTTTATATATTTTAACCAAGTGATGAGGCAGACAACAGATAGAGGACTCTCATGAGGAACCATGAGGCCAGTCCCTTTATTTTTGCTGTAGACTGAAAACATTTGGGTTTGACATTAAAAAAAATAAAAATAAAAAATTAATATGAGACAAAATATCAGCATCTCAGCTTTTACTTCCAGGTATGTGCATCTGGATCTGATACACAGTTCAGAAGATAGAACCTTTTGTCTGAACCCACCCATTACCCACAAAAGTATTGTAACATGTGACTGACAGGTGTGTTTTGTTACCCAGGTGTGTCCTGTTATATTGATTATTCAATCAATAAATAGCACTGAATGTCTACACTCAGTGTCAGATTTGGGTTTTGCCTGTGCAGACTGTGCATTTATAGTGCGAGGTGTAACCAACATGAAAACCAGCGAGCTGTCCATGAGTGAAATACAAGCAATTTTGAAGCTGAGAGAAGATGGAAAATCAATCAGAGTCATTGCACAAACATTGGCCACAGCCAGTACAACTGAATATCATGAAGAAGAAAGTCACCACTAGTGTACTAAGTAACAAATATCAAACAGCTCCCTGAAAAGCCTTCAGCTGATCCAAAATGCTGCAGCTAGAGTACTGACAGGGACTAGAAAGAGAGAGCAGATTTCTCCCATATTGGCTTCTCTTCACTGGCTCTGTTAAATCCAGAATTCAAAATTCTTCTTCCCACATACAAGGTCTTGAATAATCAGACCTTATAGTACCATATCACCCCAATAGAGAACTTTGCTTTCAGACTGCTGGCTTACTTGTGGCTCCTAGCATACTTAAGAGTAGAATGGGAGGCAGAGCCTTCAGCTTTCAGGCCCCTCTTCTGTGGAACCAGCTCCCAATTTGGATTCACCCTCTCTGTTTTTAAGATTAGGCCTAAAACTTTCCTTTATGATCAAGCTTATAGTTATGGCTGGATCGGGTGACCCTGAACCATCCCTTAGTTATGCTGCAATAGGCCTAGTCTGCTGGAGGGTTCCTATGATGCACTGAGTGTTTCTTTTCATTCACTTCTTTTTAATTTGTTTATACTCCACTCTGCATTGAATCATTTGTTATTATTAATCTCTGGCTCTCTTCCACAGTGTGTCTTTTGTCCTGTCTCTCCCCTCAGCCACAACCACTTACAGCAGATGACTGCCCCTCCCTGAGCCTGGTTCTGCCGGAGGTTTCTTCCTGTTAAAAGGAGTTTTTCCTTCCTACTGTTGCCAAGTGCATCAGCAACAACCTCCAGGGGGGCACGTGTGAAGGTGTCGCAATCTACTGTTTGCAGAAGACTTCAATATTCAAACCCAAATGTTTTCAATCTACAGCAAAAATAAAGGAACCGGCCTCACACATATGCACGCACACAATTGTAAGGATTTGAGTGTTATAAAAAAATAATTCCCAAAGCTAAATAGATGTTAGGGAACAGACATACAGATGTACATAAATTATGATCGTTATAGTGATATTATTAAAACAAAGCATCACACCACTACTGAAACTATGAAACTTCCTTTAACCATTTTAGAGCTTGAACCAATAGTTCAACATTTTGGGAAACATACATAATTTATTTATGGTGCAGAAACAGAGATGATGAGATCAATATCACTCTCTCTCCCCCTCTGTTAACAATGAAGCTAGAGCCAGAATCAATTTTGTTTAGTTTAGCCAAAAGAAAACTGGAAACCAACCCAGAAAAAGCCCCTTCCTGTTTAGAAACTGCTTAGAGCCTAAAAACTGTCAAGAAAATCCCATGAAACAGGAGTTTTTGGGGAGTTTTGCTTGTTTGTTTTTTACAGTATATACCACTATCAGGTTAATTGGTACTGGTAGGACTGTTAGGTAACCAAGGCTAGCTCTTTCCTCTGTTTACAGTCTTAAGTTTAGTTTAAGCTTAGACAATCTCTAGCCTTTAACCTTAGGAAACAGACACAAGCTAAGCATATTTCTCAAAACATCATAACTGCATTGTTTTGGTTTTCCCCATTGTACCCACTCTCCTCACATTTTTAGCTGTAGTAGGCTGCTGTTTTTAAGCACCGTTAATAAAACCACCGAACACTACCTCCTCACCAAAAAGCTGACAAACAGTTTTATTAACTAATGAGCAAGGTGTTTTCCTGAGCCAGGCAGAGCACAGAAAAGAGCGGAAACAATGATTTATCAGGTTACCAGAAAATGCTCCAAATTAAATACATAACAGAGGAACAGATGGCGAGTGAAAAAGAACCTATTTGCTAACAAATTCACCATGTTAACTTAAATTTCATTGTTGTCATTGTTGACCTCACAGTTTGTTTCTGTTGCCCCCAAGTTGTCATAAAACTCAGAGGACATTATATTTCTTCATTTATTGACTGTAACTCAAATCAAAGACGCTCAAAAGTAAATAAGCCTGAATTTGAGTGCAAAGGCAGGATGAAAGCTGGATGGAGATCACAGCCTGAGCATCTCTCTTTTTCTCGTTGTGCCTCCATCGCTTTCTGCCTCTTGAGCCCCCGGCCCCTTGAGTTTTAACCTACAAGTCAGCCCTCTCGGTCTTATCAAAAATGAATTAGCCATGCTACACTTGATAATATAGAGCCTCAGAGGTCTCTCGTGGCACCAACACATCTTGCTGTAGGCAAGTTCATCTCACACAAACCAACCAGCACACAGTGAGACAGAGAGAAGTTATCTATGGCTCACCACAACCAGTCTCAACAGTGTGAGTCTTATGTATTAGGAAAAAAAGCTAAATCTTTCATTCACACTACACAAAAAAGAGGTCACTTCAAGGTGCATTTCTTACAAAATTACAGTTTTAAAATCCAGTCAAAGGTATTGCACCACATCCAAAGTCAAGAAAAAAGGCTTTTCCAAAACTATAACTCAAGTTTCAAAGAGAACTAAAGAGAAACTGTGTCTTTGCTTAAGATTTTATCCCCATGATGAAATTTGAAACCAGTGAACGATATCATGAAAATGGAAAGAGAGGGGGGAGGGAGAGATGATGGAAACAGAGTGACAGAGCACACACTGTCATTATGAAGGATCTGGGTCACGTCCCTAAGAAGCAGGGTATGATGGTAACAATACAACATATTGCATAGGAGTTAAGAAAACAGCCTGCTGCAATATTTTAACATTGTCTGATCATGAAATATGTGCACAGTAATACTCCCAAAAACAGACATTCAAATATAACTTGGCTTTCAATTTCTTTCTTTATCTTTATATTTATTTGGTTTAGTTTACATGTACAAAAGTATCCTGTTATCTCTGTCTATTATTATTTGTGCATCTAAGCATCATACTTGCAGCTCAGCCATTTTTCATTTTTCCATTCTTCACCTTGTCCAGATTTATGATATATGCATGCACAGATATTGGTACAATCTCAGTATTAATAATTTCTCGTGCATGTAGAAAATCAAAAAAGTGATTCGAAGAAAGGCGTAACCACATAATTCCCTGTAACACTAACATGCGTTACATTTTTTGTAAGGATTTAAAAAACAAAACAGTAATAGACTGTGACCTTTAGAGGCCCTGATAGGAACATTTTTATACTTTTATTCTGAGCCAGGCTAGCTGGTTCAGCCTGTTTTCCATCTTTATGCTAAGCTAAAACAATCTTTTAAGATAAAGTTATACTTTATTTATCCCAGATTTGGGAAATTGAAAAAAAAAACAGAGAGAGAAACAATCAGGAGTCTTTTTAAAATAAAGATTTGAACAATATAAGCACATCAGTGGCAACACTAATTCAGGGTTCTAGCTAGCGCCCAATCACCAGGTGCTGTGCCTTGTTGAGGTACTATCGCGCTGGGCTGAGAATTTCCGCTTTTAGCTGCAGAACTGGATCGCTATCGTCACAGTTAGCTAGTGCCGCACCCATTAGCACTAGCAAGTGGTCGTTCGATACCATTTTTTTAGGTTGTCAGACCTACCGTTGTGCTCTGATTCTCCTGACTTTCACTGCTGATCATAGTTTGCAAGGTAGGCTACCACAATTTCTGTCTAGTTGCTAGTAGACTTTTCTCAGCCTCAATCTGGGATTTTAAGAGAAGCGTAACACTTTTTAGACACAAATAATTGTGATATCCTGTTAAATTAGCATTACAGATGGCAGGACTGATAACAGACAGCTACCTAGTGGCCACTTTAACATTATTGCTTTATTATTAGCCTTAGCCACTAATTTTATAACATGGTATCAAAAATGGTGTTATCAAGTATTTTCCTCAGTATCGATATCAGATTTGAAATTCTAGTATGCTGACCATCCTACTGCAGACATAAGAGAACTAAAGCAAGGAGTGATACCTTCTCAATTTCTCGCTTCATGTAAACCTGTTTTCTTTCCACTTTATTTCAGATTTTTATTATTTTATCAATTTCAAACTTTCTCATGCTGATTTTTTGTACATCATTAGTGAAACAAGCTACAGCCTATGTGCACCCATTAAAGCTCACTTTCACTTTTACTGAAGGACCAGGCAGCCAGTCAAACCTAGTTTGTCTGAGCTCTTAAGCTCAGTGACCGGGCTTCAACCTCACTGTCATGATGAGAAATGACAAAACATCATGGCTGAATCAGCCGCTCCACGTCAACACAGCACTGATCTTTCAGTGTTCATTCACAAAACTTCATTCAACTTAAGTTCAGAGTTCATCTTTCATCCTGAAGAGAAAAAAAATGAAGAACTATGTGCCCTATGAGTGACACAAGAAAAAAAAAAACAGCCTAAAGGTGGGCTGGCATGACTGAAAAGGTCCATCTACAGTCACTGTATGATTAACATCTTAATATTACTGTTAAAAAAAACCCAACAAGCCGCTCACAGATGGCCAGAACATCAGCAGTTTCTAGCTACATGAAAATCATAATCATTAATTCACAAGTACACTGCTGACCCTAAAGTATCTGAGCTGAAACTCAGATACTGCAACTACTAAGCCATTAATCAAAAAAAGTAACTGAAAATTGATTTAAGTCACACAAAATGAAAATTCTGTATATGTACATTTATGCTCTTTTCATTGAAATTGATTTTTTTGTTTGTTTTTTTAAATAAAAGGTTAAGAGAATCTTACACCACTGTTGAGCCTGCAGCAGAAAGTTGTCACATGACAACTCTGTATTTGACCCACCTTATGGCTGTGATAACTCTAGGATCAAATGTGGACTACATTATTAATGTAGTACCTGGCTGTCACACCTCCTGCCTGAAGGTAGGATTGATGACTCTGTGTCTACCCCGAGACAGGTTTAGACAGACATTTCTTCATGACTTGTACGGTGCTGTGTGTCATTTTGACAGATGTTTATTGTTGCAAATATGTGTGCCTCTATTTTTACCTATGAATACGACACACAGTAAGAAACACAAGAAGTGAAGTTTTAGAGCTTTGAGAGAGTGAGAGAGAATAAGGGCTGGATAAATAGTGGAAATAATAGAACTGAAACAAGGAGTGATAAATACAGACCTTGGCCTTTCTCTCACTGTCAGCTTCTCATTTTCTTAATGCTTGCACTGTACATTTCAAAGTAATAAAAATACAGTCCTGTGCAAAGCATTAAGTCACCCCTCATTTTTTTTAAAATTTTGCTAGGGAAATGTGAAATAGTTGCAGTGATTTATTGAAACATCTGCAAATGGGAATGGAAATACAGTATATAAGGCAAAATCGGAGTTTGTACAGTTATAATGAGCTTGAAAGTCAATATTTGGTATGACCACCTTTTTTTTTCAACATAGCCTGAACTCTCTTAGACAGCTTTGTTAAAATGTCTTGAAGTAGTTTTCAGGAACAGTTTTCCAGGCTTCTTGAGGGACATTCAAAGCTCTTCTTTGGATGTTGGCTGCCTTTTGTTCCGTTCTCTGTCAAGATGATCCCACACTGCTTTAATAATATTAAGGTCCAAGTTCCATTACTGATAGTGTGGCATTGTGTGTTTTTCTGTCATGTAATGGTATGCTTTTCCTGCACTGGCAGACTGTTTGGGATCATTGTCATGCTGAAAAATGAAGCTGCTGCCAATCAGATGCTTCCAGATGGTATTACATGGTGGATCAAAATCTGATGGTATTTTTCTGTGTTCATAATTCCATCAATTTTTACAAGATCAACACCACTGGCTGAAATGCCACCCCAAACTTGACAGAGCCTCCACCACGTTTTACAGACTGCTGTAGACATTCGTTGTTGTACCTCTCTCCATACATATTGATGATGATTCAAACCAAACACTTCTATTTTTTTCTGACTTTTAGATTCATTACTCCATAGGACCTGCTGCCACTGATTTTCAGTCCAGTTCTTGTGCAATTTGGCATATCTCCACCTTTACTCTCTGTTTCTTCTTTAAGAGTGGCTTGTTGACAGCCACCCTTCCAGTGAGACCAGTGGATGAGGCTGATGAGGCTTCAGTGAACAGTATATGGATCAACTGAAAGTCAGATGTGCCAGGTCTTTGCTGGATTTTTTCCTGATTTTTTTTTTTTAATGACATGGCTGTTCATCTCCTGTAGATAGCTACTTCTTCTTTTTTTTTTTTTTTAGGTCTGACACTTCTTTTGTCCTTCACTTGTCCAGTTTCTGCAGTTTTTTTGCCACCATGCTGAGATATGCCAGGTTTTTGGCTAATAACTCTTTAGGAATCACCTTGTTAGCGCAAAAATACTATTTTATGCCTGTCAAACTGTGTCATCTGTGGCATTTTTTTTTTTTTTTTTTGGAGAGTCAACTAAAGAAATGGGAAAGATATGCTGTGGGACTTGCTGTTAGCAACAAAGTGCCAAAAGATATAATTTAAAATTGGTGCTTTGCAAGGTTTTCTGTCATATGTAGACACAACACTGGTTCATCCCTTGAGTTAGGTACCTCTTTAGTGCTTGAGTGATTCATAGGTCAGTGTTTAGCGGCTTGATAAAAAAAAAAATAAAAAATTCCTAAAAATGGCCACACACTGGATCAAGGACTGGACTGAAAATAAGTGATAAAACAATGTCCAAAGAAAAACCTTGAAACACCTTCAGAAAGCCTGAAGACCTATTGCTTAAGACCACTTAAAAAACAAAACAGGAAGGTCTGGCTCCTTGGATGCAAAATATAAAGAAATGAGAGATGTCTCAAGACTTTGCACAGTACTGTCTAACTAGTATTAACTATCCCTAAAGCTTTCCAAGAGACTAGAAGAACTTTGCGCAAACTACATTTTTCCATACTACGAAACTTACAAACGATCTTACAAACGATTATTTTAAGAGAGCTGGATATAATGTTGCTTTTTTTTCCTAGTGGCCTTTCTTTTTTAATAACCTCCCCTGTGCCCAGTACATATATATACTGTGAGTATACATTGAGTGAAATCCAGTTGTGTGTGTGTGTGTGTGGGGGGTGTACAGTAGGCCACCCAATTCAAAACAAAGCAAAGAGGGCACAAATGTATTAGCCTTATCTGTGGCATACAGTAGCTGGCTCTCCAGAGTAGACCTACATTAGATGAGGTTGTAGAAGCTGCCATGCTGTGAGTTTAATGTGGACATCAGCATGCCAACATGCTCAGTGGCAATCCTAACAAGTTAAATAAAGTTTCCCATCTTAATTTAGCAGGTTTTCACACAGCTAAGGCTGAGAGTAATGCCATAAATTTACAGCTTGATGTGTGAACAATATGAAACAATTGAAGGTGCTAAATAAAAAAATCATTGGGATCATGAAAACAAATATAAATCATCCTCAGGAGGTGACTGTACTGCATGTACCCAATTCAACTGCAATCCACCTAACAGTTTCCCTAATAAAAACACATAAATATGGTGTTGCTACAGGAAAATCAGAAAGCCATTATAATTCATCCTCTGGGGACCACGAGTATTAACTACTCAAATCAATCCATAACAAAACTTTGGCCTGTACCAAAGCAGTGGACTAGCTAACGGAATCAGGGTTGCAGATGGATGTCAAGGTGATTTTTTAGCTTATTTCCCCATTGATGCATTAAACCAATATAATGAGATTAATAATAAATCAGATCTGCCTCAATATATTTCCATGTCGCATCTTTGCATATAATTTCATATAAATTCTTTCTCATATTTCTGCACACTTTGGAATTATTGCATGCATGTGTAGTGGCTACACTGACCCATCACCATCATCAAATAAGAGAAAACAGGAGGATAGTTGGTTTCATTAATGTTGCAGTATGCTGGGCCTGAGAGACACTTGTTGATCTTGTCTCCTTAACTGTTGCTTCAATGATGAAGAGCAGAGGTAGGTGAGCCTTTTAAATGCAGATAGCAGACTGGACAGAATTAAAAAAAAGTATAGAGAAATGCAAATATTTGGATTTAATAGTGTTTTAGCTGTTACACTGACATCCATCCACTTATGTTAATTTATTATGCTCTTCTAAGCCATTCACAAAAATGTGAGAAATAAACTCCCCGAGGAAGTGTTTCTCTCTCACTCGTGGACTATTGAGTTTTTTTCTGTTTGGGCCACACATTGTGTTTTATGGAGGATGGAAGGCACTACCCTAACAGGGGCACCTTAACCTCATCTGTCACACAGCCCCAGCAGCTATCAGTTATTGATAAGATGGTCAGAAATTGCAGTTGATTGCACAACCCAAGACTGAATACTACCCTAACCAGAGCAAGGCCACTTCTTTAGATAAACGTTAATCTAATTTCTTACTAAGCCTGTGCAGTTCTCAAATCCCTGCCTTATGCATTATTTATTTTTTCTAACTGGAATAAAAATTACATTTAGTCTGCTGGCACAGTGGTAGAGTGGTTAGCATTGTCGCCTCACAGCAAGAAGGTCCTGGGTGTGAATAAACTAACTGGAGCCCTTCTGTGGCTGTCTGGACTCCCTTTAGGTACTCCAGTTTCCTCCCACAGTCCTAAGACATGCTATTAGATTAACTAGTGATTCTCAATTGACTGTAGCTGTGAATGTTTGTGTGAGCCGTTCAATAGACAGGCAACCTGTCCAGATGTAACCAGTTGCAATGAGATTTTTACTTTTACTTGGAGTGGCGAATAAATTGCAACATGGACACAAACACAACAGAACAAACAGAGTCGGGTACAGAAAAAAAAAAAAAAAAAACAAGAACAAGATGAAAGAAGTTGAGAGGGACGAGGTTGAACAGAGGGGAATAAAAGCCGGCCAAATCAGAGAAAACTCTAGTGTTCTCTAAAACTTCTTCTACCCAGCTCTGCCCATGCGGATATTAAATTGCCTCTCAGCTGTCTCTGATCTCAAGGAGACTGAACTGTTTAAAAGTCTGATATCACATTGCCTCTTTGCTCCTCTTTCTGCTGTCTCCCATCGAAGAACAAGCACACCGCTTTGTTTTAAAGCTCCACTCCCTCTCATATATTTGGAAATTTGTTTTTCTAGATGAAATTGACAAGCAACAGAGAAATCAATGAGATATAACAGTGGGGAAAAAGTATTTGATGCCGCTCTTCACTGTTTCTCAGCAGGCAGGACTGTATCCGCATTATGCAAATGCAACAAAGCCCTGTCTGTAGTTACAATGCATAGACAACATTGGAAACATCATCATCTCTCTCACTCTCTCTCTCTGTCCTCTTTCTCTGTCTCTTTCCCCCCTCACTGTCTGATCCAGCTGCTCATTTGGCAACAGAGCAAAGAAATAAATGAAGTGCTTCAGCGGAAGGAAAGCTTCACTGCGAGAGGAATTGTGGGCAGAAGGAGTGAGATGAGGATTTGGTGAGGGGGTTTTAAAGACAGTTTACTTAAATGAGTGTCTTTTTGGCTTAAAACATCAGTAGGACTTTTGGCTTAAGGCCACCACTTTCCAATCAACCTGTGTCCTTGGGTGTTTGGATTTCGTAACCAATTTGAAAAGCAGCGTTTATTCTTTTTAAGTGCAAAAGAAAACAACATGTACCAACAGCGTCTGTAGTCATGCTGAGCAGAAGGAAAGGATAAACCTGAGGAACAAAATGAAAGCAAATCTTTTGTTGTTTACTGTGTAACTCGGTTGTCCTTCAAACACTATGGTGTATCATTATATACACTCG
This sequence comes from Archocentrus centrarchus, assembly GCF_007364275.1. Taxonomy (NCBI): domain Eukaryota; kingdom Metazoa; phylum Chordata; class Actinopteri; order Cichliformes; family Cichlidae; genus Archocentrus; species Archocentrus centrarchus. Next base: position 21,718,888 of record NC_044362.1, on the reverse strand, counting down.
CTGGCCACTTTGTTAGGAACATCTGTTCAACAGATTGCTAATGTAAATATCTAATCAGCCAATTACATGATGGCAACTCAATGCATTTACACCTGTAGCAATGGTCAACACGACCTCCTGAAGTTCAAACTGAGCATCAGAATGTGGAGAAAGATGATTCAAGTGACTCTGGCCGTCTACTGGGATTTTCCCACACAGCCATCTCTAGGGTATATAGCGAATGGTTGGAAAAAGAGAAAATATCCAGAGAACAGCAGGTCTCAGGTTGAAAATGCCTTGTTGATACCAGGGGTCAGATGAGAATGGACACTGAGCTGACAGAAAGGCAACAGTAACATAAATAACCACATTACAACCAAGGAATATAGACCCAGTAAACATGCCTTTGTGGGCCCACAGTGGGTAGCTGTGGGTGAAGTGTCAGGGCCAACACCAGATTTGGTTTTTGGGGCCCCTACATGGGTAGGGGTAGTATGTCCACCGTAGTGAGAAGGTGACAATTGTTGGTGTTATTATTTGTAAATGGAAGACCATCAGTTGTCTTCGTTCTGGAGCTCCTCTGGAGATCTTGCCTCATGGGGTGAGGATCATGCCAAGTCAACAAACGAGTGGCTATAGAAGAAGCACATTAAGGTCATGGAGTGGCCTAGCCAGTCTCCAGACCTCAAAAGGGGTTCCAACCTGATACTAGCAAAGTGTACCTAGCAAAGTGGCCAGTGAGTGTATGTATTAGGGTTCTCCATAGTCTGGTCATCCTATAGTCCCCCTATGAGAATGCCAATATGTTGGGTTATCATGCACTCAAGATAGCCCTCTCAACCTTCCACAGTGCATACTACTGCTGTTGGTGACGAGACTGACACCTGTTAGTTTATTTTCCACATCTAACATGATGAGAAAAAAGCTATAGCCTGCCAGTGGGAGAGCCTTCTTCACATACAGGAATTAATAATTTGGTGTACTAGTGATCAATATCAAGTGGATCAATATCAGCTCGACAGCTAAAAATTTATTAAATCTTAATACCTTACTTGACTTACTTTAATTTTTTGTCTTTTTTAAAAACTTTTTTCTTCTACTTTTAGTTGTTCTTCTAAAGTGTTCCATCCATCCATCCATTCATCCATTTTCTTCCACTTATCTGGGATCGAGTTGCGGGGGGCAGCAGCCTAAGCAGAGAAACCCAAAACTCCCTCTTCCCAGCCACCTCCTTCAGCTCGTCCATGGGACCCCAATGCGTTCCCAGGCCAGCTGAGAGATATAGTCCTCCTCCCAGTAGGATATGCCCGGAACACCTCACCCAGGAGGCATCCTAGTCAGATAACCACGAACCACGCACTACCTCGACTGACTCCTTTCGATGTGTAGGAGCAGTGGCTCTACTTTGAGCCCCTCCTGAATGGCTGCACTCCTCACCCAATCACCAGCCACACTTCGGAGGAAGCTCATTTCTGCCTCTTGTATTCACAATCACGTTCTTTCTGTCACAACCCAAAGCTCGTGACCAAAGGTGAGGGTAGGGATGAAGACTGACCAGTAAATTGACAGCTTCAGACCAGTGCAGCATCTGCATCACTGCAGACGCAGCCCCGATCCGTCTGTCAGTCTCCCGCTCCCTTCTCCCGTCACTCGACCCCGAGATACTTAAACTCCTCCACCTTCTTCTAAATTGTTTTCTGTGGGTGAAAATGCCCCACACACAGTGGACTCTTTCAAACAGTGACACAGAATGTTAAGGAGAAGAGAGAAGAGATAATCTTGCATCTCTGCAAACACAGAATTACATTAAGCTCTAATTTAAAATCAAGCCAACAGAAGGAAGTAGCATCCTTCTGTTTTTTGGTTGGTTTTTTTCCCACATTTTGAAATGATGCATGCTCCCCACACACACACACACATTCACTACAGAGGACTGAGGTAAGAGGATGAACCTCTGGGCACACTTGTCTGTGTCACAAGAAACTATAGCCAGGCAAATGAAATTTAACATAACTCTGATAACAACAATAATGGGAAAACAAACTGAACAAAAAAGCCCTCTGACAATAGAGATCATAGCCCATCAGAACAACCCTGATACATAGTCACATATCATACAGTCAAACAGGAACTTTTGCACTTGCTGTCTTTAAAACACCAAACAGAGAGAAGAGGTGTGGCTCTGGGAAAACAGCATACAGTGCATCATATGCTGAAAATACACCCCTCATCTGAGTAAACAGACAGCACCACACCATGCAAGTGAAATTGTTCAATTCTATACAAATTCCTTTAGGTGGCTAAAAACTTTAGATTTTGACATGTCAGAGGATTATTTTAGAACCTCTGTTTAGTTAGCCTTTGGAAAGCTAATGTTGGCTACGTGTTAGGAAACTGCTGTAGTGAGCTAAAGCAAACATGATGTCAGTTGCAGCTTCCTGATTTTCACTATAACTCTAATAAGTTGCACACAAATTCACATTTGGCCTGTATTCTTTCTCTATGACACATTCGTTTTTGGGTTTGGAAGTTTAGAAAAGTGCAGTTCTGGAATCCTCAAGGCTTTTTCACACCTATAGTTCATTTATTCTGGTCCGAGTCAGCTGATAAGTTTGTAAACTTGTAGCTTGTTCCTGTGGTTTGGTTTCTTTTCACATGGAGAAAACTACAAGTTAACTCGTAGCAAAACAAAACGTGTCACTACAAACTTGAGAGTGTTCAGTCTGCTTATCGGCCAGATAAGCAACAAAAGGAAGAGGAAGAGGAAGAGGAAGGTGTTGTGTTCTGGACTAGTATGGACATTGGAGGATGTACTTCAGGCAAAACTGTATGTTGCAGTTTGTGTACTCCGCACATCTACAGTACTCTGCTATATCCCCAAATGCAAAGCAAACTGGGCTAAGACCATTTTCTCCAAAGGGTTTCGGTGCTGTTGTTTTGGTCCACACCCGAGTGTGGATTATTATGTTCACATCTGCACAAACAAATCACACCAAGGGGGAAAACAAAGAGGAGTTTGATTTAACTGGACTCAAAAGTGCAAGCAGTGCATCCCAGCACAAGGAAACTTTATTGTTTTTTTTTTTGTTAGCACACAGAACTGACAAGAGGTCACCTTCATGTACCACAAAGTCATTGGAGAGCACCTGTGGGTTAGACCTTAATGCACCTGCTGCTATGTGGGCACTATGTGTGTAAACTCACTGTGGGTAGAAGAGAAAAAAAATTCAGAGTAAATATTCAAAATCATTTAAATCTCTATATTTTTCAACTATTTTTGATTTGTTTAATTTACACAAAGATTTCTTTGCTAATTTCTATTTGCAGAATTATTTTTTGGCCCACGAGCGTTTTTGCAGTGAGGCTGCTGAGCAACCATCCAAGCACTTCCCCAAAATGTCAAAGTGTTCATTACTGCCCCCCCACCATGGTTATACAGGGCAATTTGTGCCTTTTATAAAATGGCAATAGTGGACACATACAGGAAACTATCCAGAAAAAATTATGGTCGATCAGATTTGAAATTGAGGACACTGTGAGTTAATGTTTGGCATTTTAACACCCCCTTAGTCCACAGGGACACTCGCGTAAACAGCACTGTCCTTACAGACAGAATTTAACTGAATATAATACTTAATAATGAATTAACCTTTACTTCAGACCCTAAAGAAAAAAATGAGCAAAAATAGACCACAAAAGACTCTACACACACGCTCACACACAAGAACACAATCTGAACTCTCCCCCTCGGCAACTCTGGAATGGCCCGATTAGTTCCCATGACAACAAATCCCAACATGAAAGAGCGATCAGAAGAACTAATCAGCAGCAGCAGCCACTGTTACCGGCCATCAGAATCAGAAATGCAAAGATGACGAGTGAACCAGAGGTTACCAACGTGAAACGTGCGATTCGCTCTGCACTGTTTCATATTGTGGAGTTTTTATAAGGGACCGTTAGGATTAAGTTTATCTGTGGCGGCATAACCTGCTTATTCTCCGTTCCTGGAAACAGACGCAAATTCCTCTATGCAGGACAGAACATATAAAAAAATGACTGTGGAGGGCCGGACCACAGTGTTTACACAAGGCTGATCCAAGCACTGTAACAGTGATGCAACATACTGCAGTCAGCGAAGCTAACAGGAGCCCCTTGACTGAAAAGAAAAATGCATTTTATATATAAAATAAGAAATCGAGCAAGAGTGTGAAACAGCAGAGCAGCTTGAGATTTAAGTAAATGTTACTGTGGGCTCCTGAAACAGTTACACAATCAAATCAGATCACCTACATAGATCTACAGCATATGACCTATTTAGACTGAATGCATATGGTTGACATCTGTGACCTGACACTTCAAACAATCATGAAGGGTTTCAGCCCAGTGAGTCTATGCATCATGCATGTTTTTTTTAATTAAAAAAATTATTTAGACATAAGTTGTGACCATTAACTTATCATTGTTCTCATTAGCAATTATTACACATATAAAAAGAGCTCTAAAGAGTTAGTGGAACCATAAAAAATAGTTTTAAAAATTCTAAAATATCAAGCAAATGCTATGACTGAATTCCATTTTACCTTTTCAACTGATGTCCACTTATGATGACTAACTGGGGCTGACAAAAGTTGGCAGGTCTGAGCATCACACACTTCATTTACACTCACGCACTGGGGGTGAATTTTATGCACCTTTGTTTCTGCATCAGTTTATCAAAGAAACGTCTATTTATGTAAAAAGGAATTCACCAAAATCAGGCAGCAAGTAACATGTCAGCATGCAGTTGAATAAAACGAGACTCTCAGGCAGTAATGCTCGCAAATAATTATTATTGCTTATTTTGCCGCTTAATATGATTTATGCTGAGTCAACACACATACAGGTATAGTTTAGTATTTTATTTTGTGTGTGCCTGGTTCAAGACACTCAGAGTATGAAAGGTTGACTTCTCTGATATCAGGCAATTTGCTTATTATGTGTGCTACCTACTTTGTGATGATAAATTCACTTTCATTTATCAGCCTTGTAAAACTGTGGCTCAGAAAGTGATAGAAAATGACCTCATGTTGGACCCGGCCTCCTTGTTCTTTCTGACTCCTGCGTGGCACGGTGCTAGAGAGCTAAATGCTGTGCCATTGCTGACTAAAATCACAACACTCTTTGTGTGTGTGCATGTGTTTGTCAGTGTGCACAGTAGAGATACCAACTACAAAAAAAAGATTCTCCAGTTGTTCATATTTTAGGAGTAAAAAGAAGCCTGCCTTGCTGATTAATGTTATAGATTTTTTTTTTCTAAATAACTACTCTGCTGTTTTTATCTTCATATTCATAACTTATTATAAATGCTCTGTCCTCTGTGTTCCCCAGCCCCCTGTACCTTTTGGTTCCAGATCATTCCATCTGTCCATAGAGAAAACCCTGTACAATGTAATTAAACTTCCCACTGCCACAGCCACCTCTCTGCTATCAGACAAACCTTGAGTGAAGTCGCAGGCTTACACCGAGCGCCAAGAGATGCTTTCACAAAAGTGGCTCAACCAAAAAGCAAGAAAGAACTGCTTAAAACTCAAATCAATAAAATAATGAATGCCTACAATTAAATGTGGCTCTGAATGGAAGCTAATCATCAGTAATACTAGTCTACACACGAGTTCTTCTCCAAAATAAGATTCACGGACACTGACTGCCTGACATGATCAAAATGAGGCATGAAGCAAAAGGAAGCTTTCTTTTAAAATATGCAACATAAAATATTTGTGAATTATTTATTCAGTAGACTTAATGTTTATTATGTAACAGTTCAGGCTTGAAGAAATCACGATGGACAAATCTAACTTTGTTCTGACATCTTATGGAGTTATTTATCCATTAATAATAATTGGCAGATTAATTAGTGAAAATAGTCATGAAAATCTTCTGAACTGTACCTCTAAATTCAAGTATGGGCATTACTTTCACACTAAACTGAGCATGATAAAGAAAAAAAAACTTCTAAGTCTAAACATACAGTATTAAAACAAGTACTAAAAAGTACAAATACTGTAGTTCCAGTATTTGTACATAATTGGCTAGTCTAGGCTCTATAACAGCAGCACTAAAGAGACACTGTGTCATACATGAGAGAGATGTCAGACCGGATTACAATCTAGGTCCAGTGCTTCTGTGTAAAACGCCTGGTTAGGCTATGAAGGCGCCCCCTCCTCCTCTTCATCACTCACATTCCCCTAGTGTAACGCTGGCGGTGCTCTCTGAACTATCAGACACGAGATGTTATTACAACAGTACCAGCAATTCTGCAAAATTGCACTTTCTGAGTGGCTTTTTAGAGCTCCAGAGCCCATCCAACTAAACCGAAATGCAGCCTGTATGCCGAGATGGTTCATTTACTGTAGAAGATCAGTGATGGGAGGCTCAGTGAAGCCTAGTATGGCGGGTTTAGTAAAGATGCTTCTGGTTTGTGGGAATGTGCATGATAACAAAAGAGGGGTAAGGGGCATTGCATTGCGAGCGTATTTCCAAAATACCCCCGAAAAAGTCAATGGAATGCTGAAAGCTGCAGGATGGCGGAATAAGTGTGCAAACGGCAACAAAGGAAAAAGCGTGTGTACGACGCTTAATGAAACAATGCATCCCAGAAGCACCTACCTTGATGTTGTCAGGCGGATACTTGTATCTGTGCATCTCCTCTGCTGAAGCACCACTAACTGTATTCACATCATCCGAGGATGAAAAAAGAAAATCTAATGAAAAATAAAAACTCTCAATAAGCGTTTAGTTTGAAGAATCTGGAAAAACACACACACACACACATACAAAAAGCTAGAAGCTCAGCTCAGCTCGACTCTGCTCGGGATAACTACACTGTTTTCCCACAGACAGGCTATTATGTCTGCTCTTCATCAGGGAAAAAGCCTCATAGTTGTAGCGTTAAGCCAGCGGCTAGCGCAGCCCATGACGATATTCTACCGCAAACCCGGGGAGAACAGAGATGCTCTGCTCATGATTTCCCGTCATCCCGCTGTGTTTTGATGATGATGTTAAGAAAGCAGAGAAAGGATGCTCTCAGGATGTGGCAGCAAGCAGGTCCCTTTCCTCCTGCTGCCTACGGAAGCCTGCGCGCTCCAGGTTTTCCTTCGCTTTTTATTCTGTTGCGATACAAGGCGAGGTGGTAATTTCACAACCCCCATTATTATTATTAGTAGTAGTAGTAGTAGTATTATAATTATTATTTACTACTCGTTATACTACAGTTAACAAAATAATATACTGCAAGATTTTGAACAGATGTGACTGAAAGAAAAAATTAAGCACAAAATAAGAATCTAAATTTAAAGAGAAAAAACAACTCCAGCTTAAATTCTACCTTAAATTTACTTTAAAAAATGTTTGTTTTTTTCTAACCCATATTCTGTAGGTTTGGTATTATAGTCTAAATATTGGAAAATGTTATTCAAGCTTTAAACTGAAGAAAATAAAATGTTTTTAAAGACCAGACAATTACATACAAAAAACAAACCAACCATGCCCACTTGTTTTTGTTTAATCTAGACCTCTTACAAGATTTAGTTTAACTCCATATATCCAAAGTTTCAATGTTTTTTTGTTTTGTTTTTGTGGTATTTGGTACTTTGCTCCTTGTTGACACTTACATTGTGGGTTCAGACATAGTTGATCACATGGCCTCATATTTTTACTCAAAATAAATCACAAATATAGTTCTGTCAATAATTGATGAAATAAAAAATATGGTTACCAGAAAAACTGTAACTGTAAATTGAACTCATAGTTTGCCCTAAACGTTGATCGGCACATTTTAGAGGTTAGTAAACTGGTTTTAAGGGTCTTAGCGGTTTAAAACAGGACAGTATATTACACAGCAAGATTAAGGCCTTTATTGTGACCAAAACATTTTAAGACTTTGTGCTTCCACAGCACAAACGGAAACGTTTCCAGTGATCAGCAGCATCAAGGCAGATGTTGCGGATTTCAGAGCCATCTAGTGGAAGCAAATACAAACTGCAAAGAATAAAAACGGCCTTTAGTGGCCCGAGTGATCATGCGCCACATTTATTAGACAAAGACAATCAAACACACAGAAAAACAACCAGACATCTTGAACCATTTTATTTTCCTCATGGACATTTATGAAGGCAGAAACAAAACTCTGATTTTATTTTCATTATACACAATGTCAAAAAAAAACTGAGCTGTTTTCCATGTCACCATCACGTCAACATAATGTACACACAGTACCATCTACTGAAAGCCCGGGGTTTGGTACACAGCCTGGTTCTCCAGAGGCTGGCGTCACATTTGATTATTGTTCATGAAAACAAAGATGATCTCACTGCTCCGTCACTTTTGTGAGGCCAGGTTTACTTCACTGTTCACACTCGAGTAAGTGGAGGGAAAATTACAAGGGAAAAAAAAAAAAAAAAAAAAATTAAAAAAAAGACTATTCACAATAAACCGTGGTCTGTCACATCTGTGGAATGATCAAAAACAGAAATTTTCCAGATATGTGTATACACACACACGCCACCATTACACATTAGATTATAATTTGCAATATTAAAGGACTTTTTTTGCTTTTCACACCCACCTAAATTTTATTCTACTGGCAGTGCAGAAAATCAGTTACGCCCAGATTCTTAAATTAACACCACCTGAAACGCTACTTTTCAACTTTTACTCAGGCAATTCAGTTTTAAAACATAAATGAATGGAACTTTAAGGAATGTTGAACATAAATGTGAAGTTAACACTGCAACTCAAGACAGCCGACTGAGCATATTCAAAAGCTGAATTTTGATAAAAAAAAAGATCATATGAAGCTACGTAGAAGAGCTGTGTGTAAAATTTGGATTTTAAAATTATGGAGCAGTAAAGTTCTGGAGGTTGGTTTGGACCCTCGAAAAATGACAGTAATGCTACAGGAAAAGGAGAAAATACCTGATATTAATGGTGGTAACATTTTGTTTTCTTTTCTAGTAACTGACTAGCATATTAATTTTTCAAGCAATTTTAATATTCCAGCTTTCATGAAGGCCATTTTTGTGGAAGCTTGTTGCCAGGCAGAGCTAATTCGAAAGTTATATAAAAATTTCAAGTTAGGCAATTTCGACTTACTGATTCAAACTAAGTCAAAATTTTGAGATGACCCAAAATTTTGTATTATGGATGGCACATCCATGAGGCTCAACATGACACTTTCAAGAGTGAAGGAAATTAATATTTGATTAAACCCCATTTGACCTCCCAAAGAACATGCAACCTACCCCTGGCTTTACTGATTATTTCAGTTAAGTAATCAATTTTTTAAACTTCATAAATTCTCCATCACTGTATCTGGGCCACTGTGTGGATTAGGACCATTAGCCTATCAGCAAAGAACAGATTTTAAAAAAAAAAAAGAAGAAACCCATCTGACAGACCAGGCTACAAACACAACGATAAACAGCCTCATGCTTCACAGGAAAAAAGATCACATGTCCAGCATACACACACACACACGCACACACACATATTTTCAAATACTCCAGTGTAAATTTTTAACTACCATTCAACAAGAGTGGTCCGATAAAAATGATGCACTCAAACCAAGTCATCGATGTAAACCTCTCCTGAATCTGTCAATGCAGAGGCTCTCAAGACTGCCCCGTTTTCTTCTGCTGCTCATCAAGCTAAATCATCACAGAGTTTACTCACTTACATCATGTAATGATAAAAAGGGAGGTATGAAATGCACAAGAAAAACACAGACTCAACTTTTTTTCCCCAGTTTTCTTATTCAATATTCATCCTTCCCTTAAGACATAAGAACAGGGTATGGATGTACCAACTCTTGTATGAATGATGGTTAAAAACAATACCAGGCAAATAGAGACATTTAAATAATTTACGATGTATTTACACAATATTCGATCTTTTTCTGTTCCAGCAGTGTCTCGCTCTCTTCTCAGCATCTGAATTCATCTTCTAGTCACCCATCTTTACTTTCGACGTCTGAGGAGAAACACAAATCAGTAATTATAACGTTTAGAGTAAAAAGTCAACTTTAAAGTCTCTGCAACAAAAACTGGACTTTTGTGAAAGTAACAGCTGTCTGCCTCATTCACCTGCAGAATAGCTACAATGACGCCGAACAGGCCGATCGCACTGCCAAAGATTTCAACAATGAGGATCTTCACGAAGAGGCTGGGGTTCTGGGCGTCTGCCAAAGCGGCTCCGCTACCCACGATGCCGACACAGATGCCACAGAAAAGGTTGGAAAAGCCCACAGTCAGACCAGCTCCAAACATGGAGTAACCTGATCGGACGGAAAACAAAATGAGTGAGAGATCATCAGGACTAACTCACAGTGCAATCATCTACAAGAATCATGCTCCCTGTTTGATTCGGGAAGAGTTTAAGGTAATCAATCTCATAGCTAACTTTGAAGAATGAAGCAAACTTTTTTTTTTTCTTTATTGTTGGCAACCAGGACTAAAGAATCAAGCTCACAGTTAGATCCATAAGTTTTTGGACAAAGCAACATTTTTAAAATTATTTTGCCTCTGTACACCACTACAGAGAATTTAAAAAAAATGAGCAATATGTGACTGAAGTGCAAACTTTCAGCTTTAATTCACATAAATTTCCCATTACCCATTTTGACACAGTCCCCCATTTTCAGAAGCTCAAAATTAATGGGACTAACTAATATAATTTTAAATATAAGGATTTTTTTTAAAGACTTGGATGAAACTGCTTTACAGGGAATGTTTCCCCAGAGGCTAGAACCCATGGACATTACCAAATGCTGTATTTCCTCCCTTGACATGCGCTTCCAAGCTTCCAGGCAGCCACCTTCAGTTGCTGCTTCTTTGTGGGTCTCTCTGCATTCAGTTTTGTATTTAATAACTATAAAGCATGCTCTACTGGGTTGAAATGAGGAGACTGAATTGGCCATTGAACAATATCTAAATTCTATGCCCTGAGAAACTCTTGGGTTGCTTTTGCAGTATGCTTTGGGTCATTATCCACTTGCACTGTGAAGCACTGTCCAATCAGTTCTGCAGGACTTGACTGAATCTGAGCAGTATCGCATCACCCTGTACACTTCACAGTTCAGCCTGATACTTCTATCAGCAGTCAGATCATCAATAAACCATAGAGGCCCGGTTACACTGGCACAAGCCCATGCTGCACAATCGCCTCCACCATGTTTGACAGATAATGTAGTATTGCTTTGGATCATGAACTGTTCTCTCTTTCTCTATACTTTCTCTTCATCTTAGTTTCATCTGTACAAAGATTTTTTTTCAGAACTGTACAGGCTCTTTCAGATGTTTTCGGGCCTTCCTGATCTTGTACCTTGTTGTAAACCCTCTGTATATTCATGAATGGTCTCTTGATTGTAGACTTTGACACTGGTATGCCTTCCTCCTCAATTGTGTTTTCAACTTTGTCACATGTTGTGAAGCTGTTTTTCTTAACCGTGGATACAATTCTGTCTTCTGTGGTCTTCCAGGCCTTTGGTGTTGCTCAGCTGGTCAGTGCATTAATTGTTTTGAAGAATGTACCAGATTGATTTGGCCACTCTTGAAGTTTTTACTATCTTTCTGATGTTTCTTTTGTTGTTCCAGTATGTAGCTACCAAATGCAAGGTCAACAATGGAATCAACTCTGGATATTTTATCTTCTTGATCTGTCATGATATAAGACGGGACCAGGCCACACCTGGCCAGGAAACTGCTTGTCAGAGAATTGTGAATTGATTTTGGGGAAATAAATATAAACATGGTTGTAATTCCCAAACAGTTAATGCAATTTTTTTTGTAAACCCCCTGGTATTAAAGCTGGGATTTTCCTTTATGTCTTGCATTCAGGAGTTTTAAGTCTGTTTTCTTACCAGCTTGGTAGTTTCGCCCCCCGATAGTGTCAGGAGTTTTTCCGGTGAAGTTCTGTAAGATAAAATAAATCATTTTTAGAATAATTGTTCTGAGGTCTAGAATCATGTTTCACTTGTTTTTGTCCCTTATAAATGCAGCTTAATTTTAAGGCTGTGCTCTTCTCTGTGCGGCCTTCCTTGCATTATTTACAAGTTAAAGTTTTTACTTACCTCAGCCATATTGCTGATGACAATAGCCATGATGATGCCATAAATTGCAACAGCTTCACAGAAGATAATGCTATAGAGGGAGGAACAGAGTGAAAAAGGGTCACTAATTCTCTGCAAAACTCTGCAGACCTATAGTACTAAATGGAGGTTAGTGGTGCTAGGTAAAACAGATGATCGCTGTCTTTGACTGAGCTTACCTAACCAAATTTTTGGTTTTGATTCGTGGAGCCTTGACACCACCACCAATAATGCTAGACCCAGTGACGTAGATCCCCCTGGGAAACAAATAAAAGCAAAAAAATCATTTACAAAAACATTTTAATGTTACAGAGAGCCAACAATTGATATAAATGGAAGCAGGAGAAGCATCACCACACAGCACAAGTTAAATGACTACTACTATTCAGCTTCACTCTAAAAATGACCCATTTACACGTAGTATAAATACACATCTCTTGTGATCCAAATAGTTTTCAATGCATTTAAGACTTGTAATGATCCAAAAACACGATAAAAATGATCCATTTCAACACACAGTCGCAACACATTTTTTATTTAATGAACTTAATGGGTTAAAAAAACTAAACAATAAAATGGGATTAATTAAATGAAAACAAATCAGCTGAACACAGATCCAAGTATAAGAGTAAATAAACAGCCAGCCCAGAGACTCGTAGGTTGTGTGGGAAACAAATGACAACGTATTTCTCAATAGTTTTAAATGGCAGGAAGATTGCAAGAGCAAGAAATGTGTATAATAATCTCATGCAGAAAAGAGATATCAGTTATTCAGTGTGCTAATCACTTAAGCAAATACAGAAGTCATTGTAATCCAGCAACCTGTGGATCAGACTGAAGATCAGCGTAGATACAATAAGTTCAGTCCCTGATGAACCACAACACTTGAACAAATCAGCAGCTTTGTGAGCAGCATGCAGCTGATTTTTTTTCCATGTCCCACAGACCACTGGCTGGAGCAGGCTTCTATCTGCAGCTGAATCTGTAAAGGAATACAACTAGAGCTCTCTGGCTGCCCACAAATCAGAAGACCTGTGGTTCGATCCCAGACGCTTCTAGTCCACTTGCTGAATTGTTCTTGGTCAAGATAATGAACCCCAAACCACCCCAATGAATCCACTGACATTTCAGTGTGTGTGTGTGTGTGTGTGTGTGTGTGTGTGTGTGTGTGTGTGTGTGAGAGAGATAAAGCTACTTAAAGTGCATAGAAAGAATAAAGCTCAGCTTAAATGGATGAATGTGGTTTGTAGTGTAAAAGCAGTGATACTAGAAAGACCTGTATAAATAGAAGTCCTTTTAGTGCAGCTTCTGTGTGTGCATTTTATATTTTTCTTTCCCCCCAATTTTCTGCCTTTTATTATTTCACAGATTTGATGGGCAGTAGTATGAACTTGAAGCAGTGTTACTCACCAGGCAGCTCCCACCACAGACAAAGATATAGCCAAGCCAATGCCCAGATTGGCCCACATGAAAGGAGAAGTCTCGGTCAGGAACCTGTGAGTAAAATATATAAAGTATAGTTAAGTACAGCTCATACAGAGTCGACTTTGTAAGAAACATCCAATGTTTGAAATACCTTTTTTTTTTTTTTTTTTTTTAAAAAGACACTCTTGAATAACCTGTTTTCAATTCAAACCTTTCATCAGCACTCACCCCAGACAGATCCAAAAACAATATAAATGTCTCTATGGCTCACAGCCCACTTACAGCATAAATATACTGGCTGCATACTGAGTATTTTCTTTCATCTCAAGGGAATCATTAGCTAGTATTACACTAATGGTAAAAATAAGTTATAAAACAAATTTACACTTTCATTGACACTTTTACTTCCAATCTTAAAAAAAAAAAAATATATATATATACTTGAATACTTCTTATCCGTCATGTGAAACAGACTGGTGCCTCACTATCTCTAGAAAAAGGGAAAGACGGGCACTGAATCTGTCACAGAGGAAGCAGGCAACACAAACTAGCCTATGTTGCAAAGCTTCTATCTGTATTCTTACAGTTGTGCAATGTGGGAAAAGTTTTATTGCCCAAAACCTCAGTACTGTATTGTTCCTGGTAGGCCCACTTAAAACATTTAACTAAAACAAAGGATTGGGAGTCAAATCAATTCAAAAATGATCACTACATTTCTTCTTTCAGCTGCCCCCCTTTAAAGCTCACCACAGCGTATCATCATTTTAGTCACTCCCAATGAAAATCTTAACATCTTCAGCTCTGCCTCCTGTCTTTTTGTCAGTTCCACCATCTCCAAATTGTACATCATAGCAGGTCTCACTACCATCATGTAAAACTTCTTTCACTCTTGCTGCTACCCTTCTGTCATAAATCCCCTCTGCCACTAATCTCCACCCACTCCACCCTACCTGCACTTCTTCACTCTTCTTCTTCACTGTCCATTGCTATGGATAGTTGACCCCAAGTATTTAACCTCATCCACCTTCACTACCTCTGCTCCTTGTAGCTTCACATTTCCACCCATCTCCCATTCACACACACACACGTAGTCTGTCTTGCTTCTACTGACCTTCATTCCTCATCTCTCCAGAGTACCTCTCCAGGCTGTCCTCCACCTATTCCTACCTGCACTACAGATCACAATGTCTTCAGCAGACACAGTCTGTGGAGACTCCTGCCTGAGCTCATTTGTCAGCCTGTCCATCACCACTGCAAACAGGAAGGACCTCAGAGCAGATTCCTGATGTAATCCCACCACCATCTACTGTACACCGCACCACCATCTCATTGGTCTCATACATGCTGCCTCCCTCATGCAGCACTACAGTTCCTCTCTTGTCACCCTATTATATAATTTCTCTAGCTCCACAAAGACACAGAGTAACTCCTTCTGACCTTCTCTATACTTCCCCATCAACACTCTCAAAGCAAACATCACATCTGTAGTGCTCTCTCTCTCTCAACATGAATCCATACTGCTGCTCACTAATCATCACCTCCCTTCCTAACCTAACCTACCTTCAACAGCTCTTTCCCACAGCTTCATGGTATGGCTCATCAGCTTTTCCCCCAGGTATAATAATGATTTTAAGTAACGATGACTCTTTACCTGCAGACAGCAGCTGTGTGCAAAGAATACTTACCACGCCACATCAAAGCGGAATCCCAGGTCAAATATAGTGTAGCAGATCCCTGCGGAAACAGTGACGGTAATTTTTAGGCATATGTGGAAAACGTTCTTGCACGGCTTGCGTGTATGATAACGCTTTAACAAACCATTTCGTCCACAGGTTAGGGTTATTCCTGCATTAGTAAACCTGTTCCCTGCAGCGCGTGTGAAACAGTCACACTTGTGTGCTACAGTTATGGAAAGAAGCTGTAGCTTCAGTGTGACCACTCACTCACACTCACGTGAAACCCGCTTTAGTTCCTGCTTGTCAGTCAGCTGCACACACCAACACCTAGCCGGCTAACGTTAGCATAGCGCAAATACACGACTTAAACTACTATAAGAAAAACAACCCTAGCATATCAAAATACCTCCAAATGACAGAAAATCTGAAGCTAATCAAACTAAAACGCAACCACTATTATCAAACGTTACAACCTCTGGAAATATCTGCTGAGAGTAGCACTTTAAGCTAACTACTCTTAGCTAACAGCGGGGCTAGCCGACAGCCTAGCTGAAACCGTGTGGTTTGTGTTAAATGTTAACACAATTCGTTTTTATTATATTCAACAAGAAGTTGTGCTTTGGTGCATCATTCCTATCGTGCATTAATAAACCAATCGTCTATTTGCTAACTAACCTACCGACTACAGCCGCAACTATCCCAGTATTTAGACGGATCCTGATATACAGCCCTCAAACATAGCAAAGTCACCAAGTCGCGAAAAGACAGCGATTAACTACATGATAATCACTGCAAATGTATACGAAATGCATAGTTTTATTCATTTATTTTGTTATTCTGAGTCATTTTCCTGTCAAATAAAACCTCACCGACGATTAGTATGGTGCTCCAGAAGGCCAAGTGACCCCCGTATAGAGAATGGCGTGTCCGTTCATCATCCACTCTAGCAGCATCTATCCGCCAGGTTAACCTGCTCAATCAGCGAGATATACTTGGCTCAAATTTAAAATCTGATGCCAGTACAACCGAGATAGCGATATAATGCAGTTTTACGAAGCGCTACCAGTCGACGGAGGAGGAAGAGCATCAAAAGGAGAAGCTGGTTGATGTCAGCTGATCCAGCTCGACTAGCATGTGACCCAGGACTTGGGGGAGGGCTGCGTTCGGTTATGGTTTTTTTTTTTTTTAACTTAACCACCATCGTCTTATAACAAACGTTTAATACAGTGTTTATTCTTAATTTACTAATCAAATAACACTGTAACTTACACAAATACAGGGTTAGATATACAGTATAACCGATAGAAAAACGGAAGCCAACAGAGGTATAAATATTATCGTGGAAGACCGCATTCGACGTTTGAGAGTTAACTGCAGTGCACATAGCGGGCGCTAGATGTCACTATTGTACGCGTAAAGGTAGCGCGACTACAACACACGAATGATAAATTAAAGGAAAAATCCAATCTATATCTGCTGATATGCTATGGTGACACAAACCAATAAAATGTTCATCTGACTGATCATCTTTATCCTGTAATTAAATATATCTCTCTTGATGGGACTGATCATTTCCAATAGGAATGTTCCCATCCTTAGGCCATGAGGGGGTCACTGTATTGTTGACTGTAAAAATGCTGTCAATGATATGTTATGGTCTTTATAATCACCTGATCTCAACCAATCTGAAGAGTTATGGGAGATTTTGGACCAAAATTCTTCTAGTGCTAAAAATGTAAAATCACATGGAAAAGAAAAAAAAAAAAGAAAAAACGGCCCCTAACTCTAACCAGTTTTGTGTCCACACATGACGGACAATTTAGCAAAGAACAGATTTTAAAAATGTATATTCCGGCACTTTGTTACTTGCAGTCTGTTGCAAGAACACATTATTTGTTCTTGTTTCTTTTTTTAATTGACATAAAATGCCAGGCATTTAATAGTATTTTTGCATCAACAAGGTGATTTCCAGAGAACTATAACTGATAACTTGGCATGTCTCAGCATGGTGTGCAGTGTGTCCTTAAAAAACTGAGATAACTGGACAAGAAAGAAGTGGCAGACCTAAAAAAAAAAAAAAAAAAGTTATCTACAGCAGTTGATTCAGTTACTCTTCACTGGAGCCTGATCAGAATTTGTCTCTGTGGAAGAGAAACACAATAACTGGAAAGCAGTGGCAGCAAATCTTATGGTGTGATGAACCCAGATTTGACATTTTTTGGTTCAAATTGAGGTCAATCTGTATGGAGGTCAGGAGAGAGAGGTACAACAGTGAGTGTCTACAGCCATCTGTAAAACACAGTGGAGGCTCTGTCATGTCTGGGGCTGCATTTCAGCCAGTGGTGTTGGGGATCTTATCAGAGCTGATTAAATTTGATTCAGCTTTATTTAGCACCAAATCACAGCAACAATTGCCTCAAGGCACTTTATATTGTAAGTTAAAGACCCTACAATAGTACCACTCTGAAAAATTGATGGAATTATGAATGCAGAAAGCTACCAACAAATTTTTGATCCACCATCCAATACCATTTGGAAAGCATATTGGCAGCAGCTTAATTTATCAGCATGGTAATGATCCTAAACACACTGCCAATGCAGTAAAAGCATACCTGGAGAGAAAAACACAGTGAAACACCATCAGTCATGAATTGGCCTCCACAGGGCCCAGACCTCAATATTATTGAAGCAGTGTGGGATCATCTTGACAGAGAACAGAACAAAAGGCAGCCAACATCCAAAGAAGAGCTTTGAATGTCCTTCAAGAAGCCTGGAGAACTATTCCTGAAGACTATTTAAAGAAATTACAAGAGAGCTGCCTGAGAGAGTTCAGGCTGTGCCATACCAAATATTGACTTTAAAGCTTGTTAGAATTGTACAAACTTGGTTTTTGCCTTATATACTGTATTTCTATCCGAATTTGCAGATGTTTCAGTAAACCACTGCACCTATTTCACATTTTCCTAGTGAAACATAAGAAAGGTGGTTGGGTGGTTCAAAACACATTTTAATTTGTAGGCACTGTCTGCTTTGTTGCATTTGCTGTGTTCACTCACAGCTTCTTACATTCTATGAAAAACAAACAAACAAACAAACAAACTAGACACTGTCCTTTGAAGCTCTCAGTATGCTGTCACTATTCTCCAGATTTCTCCAGGTTCATTCTTTGATGCATTTCTGCTCATTTTTTTTATAATTGCATAATGATTTGCTGTGCTTCAGCTGAAATGCAATGGTATAAAAAAAAAAAACAACTTATGAAGCATTCTATCACCCCGAAGTCTTAAATGAAAGTTTTAAAGTTTTGAAATTAATCCTAGTGATGCCTGTTTTTTGTTTCTTTGTTTTTTTAGCCAAACTCCTACATTACAAAGAGCTATTGAAATTTGAAAAAAGAAAAAGGAAAAACTTCCATCAAAGAGCAGTTATTTTTCTCAGTCTGTTTCTTTAATCTTGACTGCTCTGTTTTTGTGTTTTTATTATTATTTTATTTTATTATTTATTTTAGTTTTTATTATTATTTTTTTTATTAAGCTATACATGTACATCTTCAAAGAATGTTATAGGAATGTGATACTGAAGCACTGTTATATCTCTGTATGGAGTTTCTTGAGTTATGTTTAACTGGCATTTGTGATGATCCAGCATTTCTTTATCTGTTATTGTTCTTGGAGGCTTATCCTCATTAAAATGCGACTGAACGAACTCTACATCGAGTGTGTTTTTATGACAAAATCCATCAAAGCAGGCCTGTGGCTGAGATTTGGGATGCTGCCCCATTGATAACAAAATGACAGCTGACATTTGCATGTGTGAAAAAAAAATCAAGCCCGTCATGTCAACATGTTTTTTACCAACATGAACAAAAGCAGCATCTAAAAAAAACCCCTATAAACCAAACTTTTCCATGAGACTGACAGCTCAGAGCTGAAAGCAATTCAGAAGGCTGATTCTGTCTTTTCATTAATTTCCACATGGGCTTCCTGACAGTGTGTATCACCTCCAAGGATGTTATCTCGATCCTCTTCTTGTTTTTTCTTTTTAATACTGGACAGTCTGTGGCACATTTCACCCCCGAGACCACAAAAGTCACTCAGCTGTAAAGGCTATCAGTTCTTCCTTCTGTTCCTTCACAGATTTGAGAAGGTTTAATGAGGGCTATGGGCCCTGAAGTCAACTTAATTACACCAGTTTGCTGAATATTTATGGTGGGAATGTGGTAGGCAGCTACAGCGAGCAACTGTTTCCTTTCTTTTCTAGAATCATCATTGTGTTTATGTGTCAACAGATCCAAGATGGCGCTGGTGAGGTCAGCAGCCGTCGTACCTGCTCCTACGCTTTGTTTGTCTATATTAGGTTTAGCTCTAATTTTGGACTTTATAATTCCGCCTGCTCTGTGTCATATCACGTATGACAGACAGACTCTTTTTAATATCAGAATACAGCACTCTGGCTGTATTCTGACACCTTTTTCTCCCGACCCGACTTGGCCTCGGGAGATACTGCGTTTCCAGTGGGCCAGCTCAAACAAAGGACGGACCAGGTCACGGACAAGGCCCCGAGGGAAAAGAGCCGGCGTAAGAGAGAGGCTGAGGCGCAGAGCGCACCAAACGCCACTGCCGAGCATCCTGTTGGCTAATGTCCAGTCACTGGATAACAAGCTGGACGAACTCAGGGCCAGGATACAGTTTCAGAGGGACATAAGGGACTGCAACATCATCTGTCTCACGGAGACATGGCTGACTCCCCTCATACCGGACCACGCCGTACAGCCGTCGGAGTTCTTCAGTGTTCATCGCACGGACAGAACGAGTGAGTCTGGAAAATCAAGAGGAGAAGGTGTGTGCCTAATGATTAATAACAACTGGTGTGACAGTAGGAATGTTGTCCTTCTGAAACAATCATGTTCACCTAACCTGGAGCTCCTAACCCTGAAATGCCGTCCCCACTACCTGCCCCGCGAGTTTACTTCGGTCATCTTCAGCGCCGTCTATATTCCACCTCAGGCGGACACAAACACTGCACTATCCGAGCTACATGAGGCTATTTCCACCTATCAGGCTAACCAGCGTGATGCGGCTCTCATCGTAGCCGGGGACTTTAACAGTGCAAACTTGAAAAAGCTGATACCGGAATTGATTCAACACATCGACTGCCCCACCAGAGGAGAGAGGACCCTAGACCACTGCTATTCTCCATTCAAAGATGGCTACAAAGCAAAGCCTCTTCCGCCTTTTGGGAAGTCTGACCACACCTCTGTCTTTCTCATGCCGAAATACAAACAACGGCTCAGGCAGGAACCCCCTGCTGTGAGAGAAGTGACACGGGTGGTCTGATCAAACAGAGGCCGCTCTGCAGGGTGCGTTGGATTCAACCGACTGGGACATGTTTCGCAGCAGCGCGGGCGGAGACATCGAGGAGTTTACGGAAACTGTTGTGGGATTTATTGGGAAAGTTGTTGAAGACACTTCACTTAGGAGGACCATCAGGACTTTTCCCAACCAGAAGCCGTGGGTGGATAAATCTGTCCGCGACGCCCTGAGGTCCCGCACCGTTGCCTACAACTCCGGCCTCGCCTCTGGGAACATGGAGGACTACAAGGTTGCATCATACAACGTCCGCAGAGCGGTGAAAGAGGCTAAACATCGCTACGGCCGCAGACTGGAACAGCAACTACAACAGTCTGACTCCAGGGGACTGTGGCAGGGACTACGCACCATCACGGACTACAAAGCACCACACACACACCCGGTGAGTGCCGACGCTTCTCTGGCTGATGAACTCAACATCTTCTTTGCGCGCTTTGAGTCGGGAAGCCGACAGCCCGCTGCGCTCCCGGCCGGAGGGGCGGAGACACTCACTGTGACGGAGCGCGACGTGAGGAGGGCGTTTAGACGTGTAAACACCAGGAAAGCGGCTGGACCAGACGGTATTAGTGGACGTGTCCTTAAGACCTGCGCTGACCAGCTGGCACCTGTGTTTACAGTGATATTCAACCTCTCACTGAAACTGTGTGTGATTCCCACCTGCTTTAAAAAGTCCATCATAGTCCCTGTCCCAAAGAAACCACACCCCAGCAGCCCCAATGACTTCAGGCCCATAGCACTCACCTCTGTGGTGATGAAGTGTTTTGAGAGACTCATCAAGACATTCATCACCTCCTCACTGCCCACCACCCTCGACCCACTACAGTTTGCATACCGGCCAGACAGATCCACAGATGACGCCATATCCTTCCTCCTCCACAAGACCCTTTCACACATAGACACTGGTAAGGGGAACTATGTGAGAGTGCTGTTTGTAGATTACAGCTCAGCATTCAACACCATAGTTCCCTCCAGGCTGGTCTCTAAGCTGCTGGACCTGGGCCTGGGCCCATCCCTGTGCAGGTGGGTTCACAGCTTCCTGACCAGCAGACCACAGGTGGTACGAGTGGGTCACCTCACCTCATCCTCCCTCACCCTCAACACTGGATCCCCCCAAGGCTGTGTGGTCAGCCCTCTGCTGTACTCACTGTACACCCATGACTGCGAGGCCACGTCAGAGTCCAACGTCATCATCAAGTTTGCTGACGACACTGCTGTTGTGGGACTAATCTCTCACAATGAGGAGACAGCCTACAGGAGAGAGGTCTCCCGCCTGGAGAACTGGTGCCAGGAGAACCACCTCCTGCTCAACGTCAGCAAAACAAAGGAACTGATCGTGGACTTCAGCAGGAAGCAGCAGAGGGACTACCATCCACTTGTCATCAGTGGTGCTGAGGTGGAAAGAGTGGACACCTTCAAATACCTGGGAGTGACCATCTCACAGGACCTGTCCTGGACTCATCACATAAACATCACTGTGAAGAAGGCCAGACAGCGTCTCTACCTCCTCAGGCGGCTGAGAGACTTCAAGCTCCCACTCAAGGTGCTCAGGAACTTTTACACCTGCACCATTGAGAGCATCATGCGTGGGAGCATCACCACCTGGATGGGAAACTGCACCAAGCAGGACTTCATGGCCCTAAAAAGGGTGGTTCGTTCAGCTGAACGGACCATCAGAACCACCCTCCCCAACCTGCAGGACATTTACACCAAGCAGTGCAGGCTGAGGGCCATGAAGATCCTAAAACAGCCCAGCCACCCCGGACACTCTCTCTTCTCCCTGCTCCCATCAGGCCGGCGTTACCGCTGCCTGAGGACTAAGACTGAAAGGTTGAAGAAGAGTTTTTACCCACAAGCCATCCATCTGCTCAACTCTGAGCCCTAACTGGACCATTATTGCACAATGTAAATATTATAATTTAAAAAGTGTGTATAGTGTATAGTATATAGAGTATAGTGTATAGTGTGAATTACTTTTTTTTATTTTATTCTTCTTATTTATATGTGTGTGTATATATGGTTGCAGGTACAAAATACATTTCACTGTGCATTGTACTGTGTATAACTGTGCATGTGACAAATAAACACTATCTTATCTTATCTTATCTTCTACTGACATTAATACTTCTCTGTTTACGCTGGCAGTCTGTGTCTTTATTGTAAAAGTCAAAGGAATACTGATTTCTTTTGTGTTAAACTGCCACTAGATAGTCCTGTGTATACAATAACAGGGCTGTTGTGCACCCCCTCTGCCCAAAATGACCTCTTTTTTCCTTTAAATGTTGGGATTTGTTTTCTGGTTTGGATGTAATAAAATGGAATGCATCACCTTTGAATTTCTGAATACCAGCAATCTCTATAACATTTCTTTCAGCAGAAAATGAAACCTCAGCCTGCACTTCTCATTCAAGTTGTCTAAACGGTTCACTTTAATGCTGCTTTAAATTACCTAAGAAATAGAAAAAAGAAGCCTTTCCCAACTAAAGCTATGACAGAAAACAACTCATATTTTTCTCAGACATCTGCCTATATGGTAGCACTTCTAAAGATAATGTTTAATACCAGCTGTTGAAACTGGTAATACTAGAGATAGTTTTATGCTTATTTACAACTGTTGAAATGTATTTGAACATAACTAAAGGATGTTTATGGAAGGAGTAAGAGTTTCCTTTGCCACAGGACTCTTTCTGCATTTTGGCTGAGTTTTAGTTAAATAAATAATGACACAGTGTAATATGTCATGTTTTATCATTAATTTGAGGTTGCATTTACCTAATTTTAAGACCTTCTTATTTTCATTATGTTCTAATATGTAAAGCCTTAGAAATGAAAGGTGTTTCTTTTTTTTTCTTTTTCTTTTTTTTAATCATAGCTGTAAAAATGAGCTCAGAAACTGCAGAAGTGCAGAGAAAACTTTATCTACAAAAGCAAAAATATCACAAATAGCTCTTATAACTCACAATTCATACATGGAACATAGACACATGGATTCATACAGTAAATAATGGCCTTGGAAGTTCTTTGTGTAAGCTGCTAATTGTGACTCGTAATGGTACCAAAGAAGGGAGTAGTTAATGAGCCTCAAAATGTGGGCAGGGAAGAGTTTTTTTTTTTTCCCATTTCAAACTGATATTCAATGTTTCTTTTGATAATGACTGCACCACTGCCTTAACTACATGGTTGCCATAAACCACAAACAGCTTTTGCCTTACAGTAAAGTAAAAGCCACGTGCTGTACATGGTCATGCGTTAAATAAAACATTGAAAATAACACATCTTTGCCTGAGATAGCTGGAGCAGAAAGGATAAAAGCATGAATCACATAGGAAGGCATTCATGAAAACGTTACTCCAGCATGCCCTAGAGATCCCTTTGATTTGGCCTGTCTAGTGTTTCCTTCCATGTTTTCTCCTTGTCGGCTAGGTTGTCTTCTCCTGTTCATTTTCTGTCTCAATAGTCTTGAACTTGAACTTCAAGTAAATGTCATAAAAGGACATGTTTCTCAGTGGAAAACATTTCAAAACACTGGAAAATCAGTAAAGAGACTTCTTAATTGAACGTTTCATGCTCCAAAGGCAAAAATCAAAACAGTAAACTTTACATAGAATCACGCCTCAGACAGCAGATCACTGTGAGAAAGACTGTGTTTTACAGTGTTTTGCGAAATGAAAATCCCATTCTGCCTGTTCATTTTGATCCTGCGAGTGTAACCAGTAAGCTCTGAGTTGTGTTGATTAAAATGAAGATGATGATAACTTTGTTGATTCTGACAAGGCCAAGAAAAAAATCCAGATACTTCATATGAATAATACATTGGACAGAGAGACCAGCACCAGCTCCTACATAAATTGAATATTTACTTAAGAAATATTCCAGTTTGCTGAATTCTAATATAACAACACAAATTAAGAAAATAAAAGATTGGTAGGATCAACAGGAAAAACAACAAAACCCAATAACCAGTTCGTATTAGTAGACAGAAACGCTCCCGTACAGAAAACTGTACAAATAGGAAATGTGAGCACTATGAGGCAGAGATTCTGAGGTTAGTGTCGACCCAGTTACTCTTCTGCAAGATATTTAGGAAATATAGAATTTACTATTAACTCTATAAGTGCTGAACTTTCAAAAACAGTGTCAAATTGCGTCAATATTTGGCCCTTGATTTTAAATAGAGGTAAACAAAAGTGAGCTAATTTATGCTTGAGATGGTCTCTGAGCTAAAATGGACTCTTGCTGCAGATTTTATCCATTTATCTTTTAAGCTGTTCTTGGCTCCATGAATTGATTTTCTCTGTCTGACTTTTACAGCTGACCCTGTTTCTAAGCCAAAAAGAACTTTAACAGCACAATACTTTTGTATATGATGTGCATCTCTATCTGTGTATATAATGTATCCACTATTTAAATACAGGATACAGTCATGTTAAAGACAAGATACACACCCTCTCAGTTCTAAGGTTTTAAGTTTCAGGACATAATAAAAATCATCTGGTTGTTAACAGCTCTAAAATTTAAACAAAAAACAACCTTGGATGAAATACAAAACACATTGCATCATGTCATTGTTTATTTAACAAAATCTAAGCCAAAATTGAGAAGCAGTGTGTGAAGTACATCCTTACAGCTTCCACAGGAATTAAGAAGGAAAGCAGCAGCCAGGTGCTGCTGATCAAATGCACACGATTAACCAGCAAGTGTGTGCATCCCTATAAAAGCAGAAGTTTTATCAGTTTGTTGGTCTGGAGCATTCAGTTGTGTGTTAATGGCTTGTTGGAAAGGTCGCCAGGAGAAAACCCCAAGACCAAAGTGGAGATGTTTGGCCATAATGCACAGCACCATGCATGGTTAAAAAAAAAAAAAAAAAAACAACAACAACAACAAAAACCTCACAGCATATCAGCACAAACGCCTCATACCAACTGTCAAGCACAGTGGTGGAGGGGTGATGATTTGGGCTTATTTTGCAGTCAATGAATCAACCGTGAACTCCTCTGTATTGTACCAAAGTATTCTAGAGTCAAATTGAGGCCATCTGTCCAACAGCTAAAGTTTGGGTAAAACTGGTTCATGCAACAATGATTCTGAGCGCAGCAATAAATCTAAACAGAATGGCTGAAAAGAAAACAAAGGCCCAGTTAAAGTCCAGAGTTCAACCTGTTGAAACGCTGGGGTGGGACCTTAAGAGAGCCGTGCATAAACGAATGCCCACAAACCTCAATGAGCTAAAGCAACATTGTAAAGAAGAGTGGGCCAACATTCCTCCACAATCATGTGAGAGACTGTTAAAGTCATAGAGACAATTACTTCAAATTATTGCTGCTAAAGGTGGTTCTACAAGCTGCTGAATCACAGGGAATACTTCGTCTTTCACACCCTGCTTCTGCACACTGGCCTTGATTTTGTAAAATAATGATTAATTTGTAATATGTCGTGTGTTGTTGTTTGTCTAAGGTTGTATTTACCTCATTTTAAGACCTGGTAAGGACCAGATTATTTGTTATTATGTGCTGATATATAAAACCTTAGAATTGGCTGAGGGTACACTTTCCACACAATATTGTGCTAACTTTGGCATGACCAAGGTAAAAGTAATTAAAATGTATAAATGGAACTCACTGGATTGGAATTTAAAAGTATCTCATGTAAACTGCTGTGAGAATGTATTATTAGCTTATTATTACTGGTAGCAATGCTTTTGAATACTTAACATCTAATATTTTACTTGCCTAGAGCTTTCCAATTTTCTTCCTCAGCATGAACACATCCAAGTGGCATTAAAATTCATTTAGTTTTAGATTAATCTGTGCCTTTCATCAAGCTGCTGCTGTTGATAAATCACTTGTAGCTGTCTTTAATGCTGTTGCTGTTACAACATACTGTTTATTAATTATCCAGAGCAAACACTTCCCCACAGTGTCACCACAAGAGCAAGAGTAAGTTCTGCTATCAGAGATGTCTGTTCGTTTAATGAGCAAGAGTTTCCTTATGTATGTGAAAACAGACTGCACGGTCTTGAGTTTCCTGACGGATACACTGTATTGCCAAAAGTACTCACTCACCATCCACAGGTGTATAAAACCAAGCACCTAGGCATGTAGACTGCTTCTACAAACATTTGTGAAAGAATGGGTCGCTCTCAGGAGCTCAGTGAATTCCAGTGTGGTACCGTGATAGGATGCCACCTGTGCAACAAGTACAGCCGTGAAATTTCCTCTCTTAGACAGTCATGATAAAACTTGTTGCACAGGTTGCATCCTATCACCGTAACATACTGGATAGTAGAGGTATTATAACAAAGTGGAAGTGATTGGAGTGACAGCAACTCAGCCACGAAGTGGTAGGCCACGTAACATCACAGAGCGGGGTCAGCGGATGCTGAGGTTAATAGCGTGCAGAGGTTGCCAACTTTCTGCAGAGTCAATTGCTATAGACCTTTGAACTTCATGTGAATTCCATCTGGTAATCCAGTGGACGAGTCTGAGGTTGGCAGTTGCCAGAAGAACAGTAACAGTAAGTGCAAAGTTTGGTGGAGGGGTTATTATAGTGCGGGGTTGTTTTTCAGGAGTTGGGCTCAGCCCCTTAGTTCCAGTATCATGGCCAGTGGCTTAAAGCTCAAGGTGGACCAAAAGCAGACATGGAAGAGACGGCACTTACAATAAATTAATTTATTAGGAACAGGTAATTGGAGAGGAACAACAATAAAACTACTATCAAACAGGATTTCAGTAAGTGTGATGGGGAACACAGTCCAAATCTTCTCAGATTCTAAGGATGCACCAGTGCACAAAGCAGGTCCAGAAAGACACGGACAAGTGAGTTAGTGTGGAAGAACTTCACTTGTCTGCACAGAGTCCTGACCTCAACCCGACAGAACACCTTGGGATGAATTAGAGTAGAAATTGCGAGCCAAGTGTGTTCACAAGGCAGACAAGTGAATACTTTTGGCAATATAATGTATGTTGGGTTTTTGGAAGAGCAGTCCCAAAATAGAAATTAAAATGTATTTTATTTTCTGAAGAGAACAAATTCTAAATATACAATACATTAAAGCAATTAAAGGGGAAAAATTTAATTAAGTCACTAAAGGATAGCTTTTAATTTAATAACAAGAACTAGTTCATTTATTAGACCTGAAGCACCATTTACCTACAACAGGGCAGTGTTTTGACAACCTTGCTTTTTTTTTTTTAATTCTAAAATTTAATGCTGAAACTACCTTGGACATTAAATTAAATAGCAATGTCCATGGTCACGTTAAAGTTTTATGCAAGAAAAAAATTAACTGAGTAAACACAAAACAACATGTAATTCCTTGATTAACTAGCATATTTAGATGCTTGTTGCATTCACTGTGTTTTTATCTATATTTTTTTATTGTGCTCTTTGTCAAGACTTGCTGGATTGTAACAGCACTGAATTTTTAACATGTACCTTTTGATACAAGAATGCTTTGTAGCTGGTCATGAACAAAATAGTAGTCACTCAAGAATGAAATACATTAAAATTTGATTAAAATATAACAAAGGAGCAACTTCTCTTGGCAGGTGTATTCCATGCAAGCAGACGGACACATTATAAAACATTTTCAACAATTTGAAACCCTGAGACTCTAACTTGTTCTGTGTCTAAATTTGTACTTGTTTATTGGACCATGCCTACACATATTGCTATAGTTCTGATTCAATGTGTGAGCTGCCTGTGGAAACCAGACACCTCAGATGTCTTATGGGGAAACATTTTCTGCAATATTCTCAATGTCGAGGGGAACAAAGAAGACAGTTGGTCATTTGACATATTGCTGTCAGTTCTGAAAGCTATTCTTTACATTGCGTTTCTACTTATTCTACATGACAAGAATGTTTTGTAAGCGATCTCCATGAAATTAGACAGAAGAGACGTCTCTCAGGCTAAGATAAAGAGAGGCTCTTCTCTCAGTCCTTGGGCCACTGTGTCATCATGACCTCTGAGACCATACCAAATGCAGAGACCAGCTCTAAACAGAAAAAATCTCTTACATTTGCTGTAAATGCTGCAGATTAAAATGCTACACCAGGTTTATTACATCATAGAGTAAACTTTACGATACCATACATCTTACATTGTAAACAAATGAGTTACAGATTATATATTTTTTATGATAAATCATATTAAACTTGAGGCTACTAACACCTGAAGAGGGGTGGACAACAAACTGAAATACACAGAGCTTATAAGCAATTGCAGATATCTCAACAGAGTTGGGATTGGTTCATCCTTGACAGATGGTCCTTAACACTGAATTAATCACACAGCTTCACATTAGCTTACCAATTTTTATGACTCTATGCCAGTCATAACCATGCAGGTTATGTTTTAGGATTTTCCTTCAGTCCTATTCTTTTGAACATGATCTGAGGAATGCCCTCAGGGATTTTTTTTTTTCAAATTTGGCACAAACCTTTGCTTGGATTAAAAGATGAACTGATTAGATTTTGGTAGCTAAAGGTCACAACAAACTCAAAAAAGCACGATGCTAATTATGACAGAATTTTATAAAAATGTCTAATATAATAAAATGAGGAAGTGATGACACTTTGTGGCATTTAGCAGGAGAGAATAACATAAATTGGAACATGAGTGGTTTAGTGGAGCTGTGAGGCTGTTGGAGTTTATGGATATTAAATAAAATTTAAAAAGTTCTTATTTTACTTTAAAGGAAGCTCTTTATATCTGCAGTGATAGCAGGTCCACTCCCATAGACTCTTTGATTTTGCCCCCCACAGACATTCACCCATTGGATTGCACTGTGAAACCACATGCTCACTGGATAAGGACTTGTCAGTCTCAGGTGTGCATGAGCAAATCCTGATTAATCCTCATTTCTGACTCTTAGAATGAGTATCTGTTACAAAACTGGGTGTTCAATATGACCCAAAAACTTGTAATTAAGCCCACAGGGTCACGAGAAAATGTAACTGGGTTCACAGTGCGAGGGAGCTGAGGGCCATTTTCCCATAGGCTTCTTTAGAGTTGGAAGTCTTTTTGCCATCCATCCATCCGTCCATCCATCCATCCATCCATCCATCCATCCATCCAATTCAAGGTTTGCAGGGACAAGGGACCTGATCCCAGCTGTCATAGGGTGAGAAGCAGGGTACACCCTGGACAGAGAGATGGACATCACGCTCACATTCACACTTAGAGCCAATTTAGAATTACAACTTAACCAAACATACATTGGATGAAGCTGGAGTAACCAGAGAAACCCACGCAGACACAGGGGACAGCATGCAAAGTCCACACAAAAAGACCCCAGCCAGTCGGTGGATTCAAACCCAGGACCTTCTTACTGTGAGGCAACAGTACTAACCACTGCTGCAGTATGCTGTAATTTTCAGATGATTATATACTAAAGAAAACTTCATTACAAACATTATATACCATTTCTGCTGATCAACCTCCCAAAGTATTACACAGTGACGATTTAAACTGACATGAGCGACTTGACTGAAAACAGTTGGCTGTTTTCACCCCACTTCCACAACACTTATCAGTCTAACCACTATCATCAACCTCACCACTGCTCTTTGGACTGAATGGGGGGGGGGATACAAAATCTTGTGGAGAGCCTTTTTACAGAGATGTAGAAGCTATTATAGCAGAAGATTAAAGCTGGACTTGGCATCATTTTTTTAAGAGTCAGTGAACAACAACAAAAAAAAAACCTAATAACATTTCAGCATATTCTAAATGGTCTGGGATGGAACTAGGCTCTTGCACCTCCACTAGGCTCCACTTTCAGGCTTCAGAAAATCAAGCAAGACTCCAGCTAATCACAGGTCTTTTCAGACTAGGTCAGGCGTTGTAGTATAAAATAATAGAAACTGTGTAAGGATATGCACAGGAAGCAAGATATGGTGCTGCAGAAGGTTAAGCAGAAAGCATTGTGAAAAAGGAGTGTGTGTCCTGTATGGAGCCAATACCAGTAGCTGAGCATGTCATGCCTGTGCTTATCTGAAGGGAAGAGCTTAGAACAGAGAAATTCAAGGCTTCTGCTGCTTTCCATGAGTTAAAAATAAGATGTGTGTAATGGTTAGGTGTCCTCAACCATTTGAACTGGTTGTGGAAATGATTGCCTTAAACCAGCTATTCAGCCATCCATTTTCTTAACTGCTTATCCAATTCAGGGTCACTGGGTGGCGCGGATGGTCCTGGAGCCCAGAGAACCCAGAGAAACAAACAACCATTCATGCTTATATCTACACCTATGGCCAATTTAGCACCACCAATTAACCTAATAAGCATGTCTTTGGAGTGTGGGAAGGTGCCCCTGGAGAAAATGCATGCAGGCACAGGGGGAACCTGAACACTCAGCACAGAAAGGCCCCAGCCACTGCTGCCCTCTTGCTTTAAACCATGATTTTTCTCCATAACACAAACCTATTGATTAACGATCTGGCATCTCCTCCTCCCTTCAATTGAAAAAGGAACATGAAAACAGAACCTCCTGTTATTTCATAACTGACCCTATCAGCACTAACATTTATATATGCAAACTGAAAGGCATTTCTTTATTGGCCTAAATGGCTCAAACCCATTCAAAGCACAATTCTCCGTATCAATGGCCTCCTCCTTTGTGTCTATGAATGTGTTTACACAGACGCGGTATGCTGTAAAACAGCCGTAAGCCAAAGCCCTATTTGTGTTGTGTTGTTTCCACATACCTATCAAATACAGGCTGAACAGACCGAATGTTGCCATGGAAGCAGAATATGTACATTATATATAAAGCAAAAACAAAACAAACAGCACTATGGGGTGCACACATGCATCATGTTAAATAACGATCATCTTGATATTTATTTTTTTAAGGCTCCCAGGGCTGTGATCAGAGCTTAAATGGTACAAACATATATTCTTATTGGTTTAAGATGTGGGTATTTTGTGGCGTCTTTCTTCATTCATTTTATTTCTCTCAGGTGGCAAAGCTGAGAACAAAAGAAAAGCAAACCACAGCGACCACTGGACAGTTAATCAGTCCTGAGTGATGCATTTGATATTAGGGAAAGCACGTTATGTTTGCATAATGATCTCTTTTCCAGTCTCTCAGTCTTTTATCCTACTTTGTTTCCATTACACAGGAACACTCTAAATACAAACGTGCCTCCTTAAGATGATGACAAACACCAAGGGTTAATAAAAGAGACAAGACAGAAAGCATAATGTTCCATTCAAAATCATCAAGGCCCACTAACAAAGCTCCACTGAGGATGTTTACATGCACACTAATACCCTGTTATTCTCTGGGATGTGTTTTGCCTTTTTCAGCTGGTACATTTATAAAGCATTTACATAATCCTGATTTAGAAAAAAAAGAATGAGTAATGGGCTATGACATTAATATTTAATAAAAACCAACTGTTAGGGATATAAGGTGCACAGTACTGCTAGTTTGGTTTAATTAGACTCTAATCAGGATGTAAGCTTTCATGCAGACCGTGTGCACATGAATTACAGTTCTGTGTAATTCTGTCTGTGGATGCTGCAGATGCTGTTCTTTGCAGACCTAATAATGCATCCATGTTCTTCCAGCCACACAAATTAACTATCTTTAGAAAAGTACACAGAGTCTCAATAATAGGCTGAAAAAATGTTTTTACGTTACTTAATAGCTTATCAGCTGTGCTCACGTAAGTCAGCACCTTATTTGAATGAATCATTCTGTTCAAATCGAGTCTTTTGTTTGTTCATTTCTTCACTTGGCTAAGATAAATACAAGACAGAATGGCATTTCTTTTTGATTTATTTTGCAAACCTTGTTGTGTCTTGGATTGAGCAGCAGTGCACCATTATGCATGCTTGATATTTCAGCATCCAGGTGCATTTCTCTTGGCCAATCATACTTTCTTCACCCAGAAAAGACCGTTTCAATGTCGAGAGCAATGAGATTTCACTTTTTTCTATAACGAGAACAAGCAGTGAGTCATAACCAAGTTAAACCTGCCAAAACACTGCCTGGTCAGTTTTCTTTATCTTGTTATCCGTTTGTCTTTTTGAAATAAGCAAACCATAAAAATGGATAATATGCTAATCAAATCCACTTGATTAATTGATCATCAGCAAGTGTGAACATCTCTGTTGGTCTGGAGCATCCAGGTGTGTGTTAACACAATGCCACAATCTTTGTGGACGTCCCAGCTAATTCACCCAAAGGACAGATCATGCAATGCTCAGAGCAATTGCAGAAAACCCAAGAGCTACATCTCCGACTCTACAGGCCTCAGTTAGCATGTTGAAGGTTAAAATTCACATCAGTACTAGAAAAATACTGGCTTGTTTGGAAAAGTTGCCAGAAGAAAACCTCTTCTCTTTAAAAAGAACATGGCAGCACAGCTTAGGTTTGCAAAGTGGTATCTGAACAAACCACAAAACTTCAAGAACAATGTCAATGTCAAATAATCCACAGCACCATGCATGGTAAGAAACCACACAGCATATCATCACAAACACCTCATACCAACTGTCAGGCACAGTTGTGGAGAGGTGATGATTTGGGCTTGTTTTGCAGTCATATGACCTGGGTACCTCACAGTCATTATGTCAACCATGAACTCCTCTGTATGTTGTACCAAAGTATTCTAGAGTCAAATTTGAGGCCATCTGTCCAACAGCTAAAGTTTGCTCCAAACTAGTTCATGCAACAAGACAATGATCCCAAGCACAGCAGCAACTCCCCAACAGAATGGCTGAAAAGAAAAGAATGAAGGTGTTGCAATGACCCAGTCAAAATCCAGAGCTCAAAAAAAAAAAAAAAAACCCACTGCGGTGGTGGGATCTTAAGAGAACTGTGGAGAAATAATTACCCACAAACCTCAATGACATGAAACAACGTTGTAAATGGACTAGTTCTTATATAGTGGATTTCTAATCTGACGGAGCACTCAAAGCGCTTACACAACATATTTGCAATCACACCCATTCATAAAAGCAGTTCGATGTGTAGCTAACCTAAGTGCTTACTGTCTACCATTCACTCACATTCACATTCTGATGGTTGCATCGGAGAGCAACTTGGGGTTCAGTATTTTGCCCAAGGATGCTTTGGCATGCAGCCCGGAGCAGCAAGGAATCAAACCGTCAACCTTCCGATTAGTAGGTCACCTGCTCTACCTCCCGAGCCACAGCCACCCCAACAACAAACTCTTCTTTACTCTTGTAAAGAAGAGTGAGTCAAAATTCCTCCACATGGATGTAAGAGACTGATAAAGTCATACAGAAAAAAAACACTTCAAGTTGTTGCTGCTAAGCGTGGTTCTACAAGCTATTGAATCAAAGGGTGTACTTAGTTTTTTACAGGACTGCACAGACTTTTGTTAAAAACTCTGTTTTGGCATGAATGCACATATCTTTTTTAAATTTTATTTACTTTTACTTCTGACACTAACAATTTTAGTGTAAAATATCTTCTTATACACTCTCAAAGCAACCCAAAAAATTCTGCTTAATGCAGTTTTGTTTTAAACTGTTTTCGGTAAAGTTTATGAGACATCTTATAGGCCTGTGTAAAAGGTATTTCAAATGTGGAATATTGATAGATGAAGGCCATCATGTGGTAAAAAAAAAAAATTAGAGCTGAATGTAGGAACACTTCTGAACTAAATATCAAAATGACATTTTTACTTAATAAAATCTCTCATCAATTATTCCTACATAAGTTATTCAAAACTCATCTTGAATAACTTTGATTCTTTGCTGACTGCAGTCTTAAATACATAAATGTAAGGACTACAGTTATAATATGTAGACTGAAACAAAAATGTGCTCACCTGTCTTTAATCTATAAACCTGTTACACACATTTGATGGTATAATCAACCACAAAGTCACCATTATAAACAAATACTTTAATGAACTACATATCATATATCATTTATAAATATTTTGAGAGGGTAATCAATTATGGGCTCCCTGAGGCTTGGACATTTGCTCGATACGTATCATCAATCTGAGTGCTGTTGTTATGGAACAGCA
Source organism: Archocentrus centrarchus (assembly GCF_007364275.1). NCBI lineage: Eukaryota > Metazoa > Chordata > Actinopteri > Cichliformes > Cichlidae > Archocentrus > Archocentrus centrarchus. Next base: position 21,684,309 of record NC_044362.1, on the reverse strand, counting down.
GGCAGAAAGGACTTGATGGTATTGATCTGTCTGGGCTGTTAAAGCTGCAATGTTCCTTGTAATTTTATTCTTGTTGAATGGGTAATCTTTTGGATCATTCCATGTTTTTCAAGAAATGTTTTTCATGTAATTGTAAAACTACATACTATCATAGTAACATTAATCTTTGTATTTTCTGTGCCATCATCTGCTTGCCACCTGCCACTTTAATGCCAAAACTGCTCCCACTAAAGACGAGTTACTGCAGAGATGCATAAAAACGCTCTGAGGGAATGAATAATTTGAGATTTTGTGCTTTGAAAGTTTAGGCAGAAGGACCCAACCTTAATTACATGAAACAGAAGAAAGGCTTGACAGTCTATTGTCAGTCTTCTCTCCTTCCTGCACTTTTATAACTGTTGGTTTCAGCAAGCAGTAACACTATGAAGCACCCCATCAGTCAGGATTGATTAAATGGGCTTGATGAGCTGGAGTCTTTCTTTAAGCTCGAAACGACCGCCTGGGGACAGATACACTGCTGCGCTAGTTACTTACTACATTATCTGCTTCTATAAAGAAGAAGAATTGCTCACCCACAATTGACTGACTTTATAGTTCAAGGATGTGTAAACTCATCAAAAGTTTCTTTGTGTCATTTTTATGCCATATTTTATCGGGACAATCAGCTACATAATAAATTCAAATCAGACTCACTATATAATTAATATGCATCTTTCAGCACAAATTGCTATATGAGGATTAAAAGCCTCCAATTAGTTGTGTTAAGTGGATAGGGCAAATCACAGTACATTCATGCTGTTTAAGCGGTAATTTTTTAGAATTATAGGCATATCAATTAGCCAGTCACTTAAAGCAAGTTTGAACTTTTCTCAAATATACTACATGACATGGTTAAACATGACCAGAAGCTTTTCAACTATACAGAATATAATTTACTGCACACTGGAGCAAAGAGACACTATTAATGAAAATTGTTGCCAAATGTGAAAAAAAAAAATCTTTCCAAATTACTGAAATCTATAAATGAGCATTAGATAATGGGCAGAAAAGTGTCCTTAACAGAGAACACGGGCCACTCTCTATAAATCCACTCTCACATTGCCGACTGGCCTGCGGAGGCTCATTTTGAAGCCAAGTTAATTTAGTTATTTAAAACTGTGCTAGCCATAGCATACCTTATAGCTGTTTTACTGTAAAGCAGTAAAATCTTGTTGCTTAAGAATAAGGAGCAAACTAAGCAGAAAAATTTGGACTTGTCATTTAGATTTTCATATTCTAGCCTTAGTTCCTATTTTGATATCATTCCTAGTTTCCTGAGGGTGTTTCCCTGCCCTTCTGTGTTCTCTGCGTCAAGTCTGTCTTTCTGTGTTAAATGTTCCTTTGTTAGGTTACTTGCTGTTTCATTTTTTCCTGTCCCTTGTCTCGTGTGTTGTGTTCAGTTTTGCGTCCCTTGTCTCATTAGTTACATTCAGTTCACCTGTGTTCTCCCCACCTGTCTCCACTCTCCCCAGTTACCCTGTGTGCACATTTAAGCTCTCAATTTTCCTCAATTTGTTGTTGTGTCCTCGTCTCATGGTGTGTGCTCCATTTTGTCTCTGAGTAGCTCTAGCACCGGTCCAGCCTTATTTTGTATTTTTGTGTCTCCCACTTGGGTCCTACTCTGCCTGCCGCACAGCCGTTTCCTGCCAAACTGTGATTTAAAATCAGGTGAGCAGTCGGGTTTATTTCATGGACTTCTATATTGAGGTTTCTCACGTGATGTCATTGCTCAAGAGTTGTCGCCATAGTGGATGTGATATAACCACTGGCTGCTAGGGAAATGTGTATTCTGGGCTGGTTGGCAGTGGTTTCTGGAGGTTGCTGGCTCTCACTGGGTGAAATCAGACGCAAAGAAGATGCTGCACCAAAAACCTCCCAGTCATTGTTTTGCTTGCTAGGAAAATTGCCATGATTGCCTGTAGTTTTTCATGTTTGTCTGCAAATACTAACGGCTAGCCGAGTAGTTGTTGGGGAATTTCCCTAGCAACAGGTGGTTGCCAGGGGTTCACTCACAGGTCTGTAGGCCTGAGTGACTGAGGTTTTAGCAACTGTCATCAGCCTTCAGCAACCACTCACAGCCAGTTGGGGAATACAAATTTTTCCCTCTTTACAGGTGAAACTCTTTTTCCAGCCAGTTAACAACCAAAATAGTTCTATTAGGTATTGCAAACAGATCTTATAGTCCTACTGACTGTGTCTCAGAAAATAGGGAGAGTTCTAGTTTTGCAGTTTTAGCTCTTAACTCTTTGAATGGGTTACATTGGTTAGATGCATCTGTTGCTTGCGATTAATTTGAAGCAGCATTTTAGAAAATCTCAGTTTTACAGTGTGCACAGCTTTCAAGAACAGCTGGAACTAATCAAGTCTGATAGTTTTTCATCAACCACATTAAGAAGAAAACCTGAAAAGGAACAAATAAGAAATAGGTGGGCCTTTTGAGGTTACTTTCTCACCTTTACATAAGTGAATTGTAGCCCAAATTATAATTTTATGTTTTCAGATGTTGAAAAACTTGCCAGACATGCTCCCCCTTATTTCCAGTATTGGAAAGTGTGAGATGTGATGTTTTCAGATGCAGTTTGACAATTTAACAACTCCCTTCGTTAGCGGTTTATTACGCCTGCAGTTATTTATGCTTAGCCTATGAGATGCAAGTGTTGCGGTCTTTGTGTTTCATCTGAATGGTACTGAATCATTCCTTTTTGAGTTCTAACATGAAGAGGAAAACAAATGTAGACAGTTTCAACCGCTGCAGACCTTCAAACAGCCACTCAGCAATTCAGTTTCTGTCATCTGCTTGTCTCGTACTCTTACAGATCATAATTATTATAATAAATTTTTTGTAGAGAGGCAGGTTGATTATGTAGTTGGCAACATTTCTATCATGCCTTTGACTACAAAGTGCATATTCCTTTTTTTTTTTTTTTTTTTTGCCCGTCATGTCTGGCAGATCTTGCAAACAGAACTGTGATCTGAATGCATTGTTGTGCCAAACATATTTGCTATTTCAAGATGAGCTCTATAGGTTCTCTGTAGGCTCCTCTTGTTACTGTGTAATCCTTTATTTTATTTGAATTATTTTTAACATGCTATTTATCAAATTGTGCCAGAAATGACAGGCTTAAGAAATAGAAAAGAGAAAAGAAAGAAAAGAGAAAGGGAAAGAGGAAGAAGAAGAAAGGGAAAAAAAAGGAGAGAAAATAGAAAAATAAACAGGAAATAGTGCAAGTAATTAAACCAAATAGTTAGCCACTTGTTAAACTTAAGATATTGACAAAATCTGCAAAATTAAATATTGTGTGGGGGAAAAAAAAAAAAAATAAATAAAAATAAAAGAAGAATAGTTATACAAACCAACCATTTTGTGTCATTATGTGGGTATATGTGTTTGTGTCATGAAATGTACTTACCCATGAAGGCAGAAAGCCGCAGCCCCGCCCATCAGAACCCAGAGGCAGGCAAAGAGAATCCCAGGAAGCCCAGGCCACCAGCAGCCCATCAAGAACTACGAAGACCCGCGGCCACTCATTCAAAAGACAACCGTACACCCCTCCCAGCAGACGGAGGACGGAGGTCTCAGATGGAGTCCCAGCAGCCAAGGAGCAAGGGCACCAGAGCATTCGAGGCAACAAAAAGCCAGCCCCCCCCCAGCGGCCAGCCCCCCGCACGGCCGGCAGCAGGGCCCCAGGGCCCCCGGCACCCAAGGGCCCCGAGCCCCCACAGGGCCCCCCCCCACGCCGAAGAAGCCAACGCAGCCCCGCGCCGCAGCCCCCAGGGGAGCAGGTCACCACCCACATCAGATCATCCGGCCCCACCCAGTAACCAGGAGGTACCCACACCCCAGGGGGGCAGGGGGGTAAAGTGCATATTCCTGTTGATTACCTTTGTGCAATATCCTGGTAACAAAGACAGAAGCCAAGCTTGTAGGGTCCTGTCATGAGTTTCCAAGTTTACCACACAATAACCCTGATGGGCTTGTGTCAGATTAGATCAGTTTTAAATGTAAATATTTTCTGAATGTTATCTTTGGGTTTTTTGTTTTGTTTTTTAAACATGTTTTTGGCCTCTTTGCCTTTATTTGACAGTTTACAGTGAAGAAAGATAGAAAAGTGTGGAGAGACACACAGCAGAAGGCCACAGGTCAGACGCAAACCAGGACCACCGGCACCCTGGTGCCCCAAATGTTCCATTTGGTATAACCATCAGTTAGCTTTGTAAGCACAACCTAAAGAACAGTTTCTTCGCCAG